>NW_027638226.1:0-20181 GCF_951216825.1 Electrona antarctica
CACGGAGTTGGAAAACCTTGTCTGAACCCCTCCATCCTTCCTGTAGCTGCTCAGACTCTGCTTCTCTGCCCCCAGCCAAGCTTATAGGCCTGCAGAGTGTCTAGTTTTGAAGATACAGACTCTGCTAAGCAAAAGTGAACAGGGCCAAACTGGGCTTATTTCGCTGTGAAAGTGACATTTAGGCACGGAGTTGGAAAACCTTGTCTGAACCCCTCCATCCTTCCTGTAGCTGCTCAGACTCTGCTTCTCTGCCCCCAGCCAAGCTTATAGGCCTGCAGAGTGTCTAGTTTTGAAGATACAGACTCTGCTAAGCAAAAGTGAACAGGGCCAAACTGGGCTTATTTCGCTGTGAAAGTGACATTTAGGCACGGAGTTGGAAAACCTTGTCTGAACCCCTCCATCCTTCCTGTAGCTGCTCAGACTCTGCTTCTCTGCCCCCAGCCAAGCTTATAGGCCTGCAGAGTGTCTAGTTTTGAAGATACAGACTCTGCTAAGCAAAAGTGAACAGGGCCAAACTGGGCTTATTTCGCTGTGAAAGTGACATTTAGGCACGGAGTTGGAAAACCTTGTCTGAACCCCTCCATCCTTCCTGTAGCTGCTCAGACTCTGCTTCTCTGCCCCCAGCCAAGCTTATAGGCCTGCAGAGTGTCTAGTTTTGAAGATACAGACTCTGCTAAGCAAAAGTGAACAGGGCCAAACTGGGCTTATTTCGCTGTGAAAGTGACATTTAGGCACGGAGTTGGAAAACCTTGTCTGAACCCCTCCATCCTTCCTGTAGCTGCTCAGACTCTGCTTCTCTGCCCCCAGCCAAGCTTATAGGCCTGCAGAGTGTCTAGTTTTGAAGATACAGACTCTGCTAAGCAAAAGTGAACAGGGCCAAACTGGGCTTATTTCGCTGTGAAAGTGACATTTAGGCACGGAGTTGGAAAACCTTGTCTGAACCCCTCCATCCTTCCTGTAGCTGCTCAGACTCTGCTTCTCTGCCCCCAGCCAAGCTTATAGGCCTGCAGAGTGTCTAGTTTTGAAGATACAGACTCTGCTAAGCAAAAGTGAACAGGGCCAAACTGGGCTTATTTCGCTGTGAAAGTGACATTTAGGCACGGAGTTGGAAAACCTTGTCTGAACCCCTCCATCCTTCCTGTAGCTGCTCAGACTCTGCTTCTCTGCCCCCAGCCAAGCTTATAGGCCTGCAGAGTGTCTAGTTTTGAAGATACAGACTCTGCTAAGCAAAAGTGAACAGGGCCAAACTGGGCTTATTTCGCTGTGAAAGTGACATTTAGGCACGGAGTTGGAAAACCTTGTCTGAACCCCTCCATCCTTCCTGTAGCTGCTCAGACTCTGCTTCTCTGCCCCCAGCCAAGCTTATAGGCCTGCAGAGTGTCTAGTTTTGAAGATACAGACTCTGCTAAGCAAAAGTGAACAGGGCCAAACTGGGCTTATTTCGCTGTGAAAGTGACATTTAGGCACGGAGTTGGAAAACCTTGTCTGAACCCCTCCATCCTTCCTGTAGCTGCTCAGACTCTGCTTCTCTGCCCCCAGCCAAGCTTATAGGCCTGCAGAGTGTCTAGTTTTGAAGATACAGACTCTGCTAAGCAAAAGTGAACAGGGCCAAACTGGGCTTATTTCGCTGTGAAAGTGACATTTAGGCACGGAGTTGGAAAACCTTGTCTGAACCCCTCCATCCTTCCTGTAGCTGCTCAGACTCTGCTTCTCTGCCCCCAGCCAAGCTTATAGGCCTGCAGAGTGTCTAGTTTTGAAGATACAGACTCTGCTAAGCAAAAGTGAACAGGGCCAAACTGGGCTTATTTCGCTGTGAAAGTGACATTTAGGCACGGAGTTGGAAAACCTTGTCTGAACCCCTCCATCCTTCCTGTAGCTGCTCAGACTCTGCTTCTCTGCCCCCAGCCAAGCTTATAGGCCTGCAGAGTGTCTAGTTTTGAAGATACAGACTCTGCTAAGCAAAAGTGAACAGGGCCAAACTGGGCTTATTTCGCTGTGAAAGTGACATTTAGGCACGGAGTTGGAAAACCTTGTCTGAACCCCTCCATCCTTCCTGTAGCTGCTCAGACTCTGCTTCTCTGCCCCCAGCCAAGCTTATAGGCCTGCAGAGTGTCTAGTTTTGAAGATACAGACTCTGCTAAGCAAAAGTGAACAGGGCCAAACTGGGCTTATTTCGCTGTGAAAGTGACATTTAGGCACGGAGTTGGAAAACCTTGTCTGAACCCCTCCATCCTTCCTGTAGCTGCTCAGACTCTGCTTCTCTGCCCCCAGCCAAGCTTATAGGCCTGCAGAGTGTCTAGTTTTGAAGATACAGACTCTGCTAAGCAAAAGTGAACAGGGCCAAACTGGGCTTATTTCGCTGTGAAAGTGACATTTAGGCACGGAGTTGGAAAACCTTGTCTGAACCCCTCCATCCTTCCTGTAGCTGCTCAGACTCTGCTTCTCTGCCCCCAGCCAAGCTTATAGGCCTGCAGAGTGTCTAGTTTTGAAGATACAGACTCTGCTAAGCAAAAGTGAACAGGGCCAAACTGGGCTTATTTCGCTGTGAAAGTGACATTTAGGCACGGAGTTGGAAAACCTTGTCTGAACCCCTCCATCCTTCCTGTAGCTGCTCAGACTCTGCTTCTCTGCCCCCAGCCAAGCTTATAGGCCTGCAGAGTGTCTAGTTTTGAAGATACAGACTCTGCTAAGCAAAAGTGAACAGGGCCAAACTGGGCTTATTTCGCTGTGAAAGTGACATTTAGGCACGGAGTTGGAAAACCTTGTCTGAACCCCTCCATCCTTCCTGTAGCTGCTCAGACTCTGCTTCTCTGCCCCCAGCCAAGCTTATAGGCCTGCAGAGTGTCTAGTTTTGAAGATACAGACTCTGCTAAGCAAAAGTGAACAGGGCCAAACTGGGCTTATTTCGCTGTGAAAGTGACATTTAGGCACGGAGTTGGAAAACCTTGTCTGAACCCCTCCATCCTTCCTGTAGCTGCTCAGACTCTGCTTCTCTGCCCCCAGCCAAGCTTATAGGCCTGCAGAGTGTCTAGTTTTGAAGATACAGACTCTGCTAAGCAAAAGTGAACAGGGCCAAACTGGGCTTATTTCGCTGTGAAAGTGACATTTAGGCACGGAGTTGGAAAACCTTGTCTGAACCCCTCCATCCTTCCTGTAGCTGCTCTGACTCTGCTTCTCTGCCCCCAGCCAAGCTTATAGGCCTGCAGAGTGTCTAGTTTTGAAGATACAGACTCTGCTAAGCAAAAGTGAACAGGGCCAAACTGGGCTTATTTCGCTGTGAAAGTGACATTTAGGCACGGAGTTGGAAAACCTTGTCTGAACCCCTCCATCCTTCCTGTAGCTGCTCAGACTCTGCTTCTCTGCCCCCAGCCAAGCTTATAGGCCTGCAGAGTGTCTAGTTTTGAAGATACAGACTCTGCTAAGCAAAAGTGAACAGGGCCAAACTGGGCTTATTTCGCTGTGAAAGTGACATTTAGGCACGGAGTTGGAAAACCTTGTCTGAACCCCTCCATCCTTCCTGTAGCTTGCCAGACTCTGCTTCTCTGCCCCCAGCCAAGCTTATAGGCCTGCAGAGTGTCTAGTTTTGAAGATACAGACTCTGCTAAGCAAAAGTGAACAGGGCCAAACTGGGCTTATTTCGCTGTGAAAGTGACATTTAGGCACGGAGTTGGAAAACCTTGTCTGAACCCCTCCATCCTTCCTGTAGCTGCTCAGACTCTGCTTCTCTGCCCCCAGCCAAGCTTATAGGCCTGCAGAGTGTCTAGTTTTGAAGATACAGACTCTGCTAAGCAAAAGTGAACAGGGCCAAACTGGGCTTATTTCGCTGTGAAATTTCGATGTCACTTTCACAGCGAAATAAGCCCAGTTTGGCCCTGTTCACTTTTGCTTAGCAGAGTCTGTATCTTCAAAACTAGACACTCTGCAGGCCTATAAGCTTGGCTGGGGGCAGAGAAGCAGAGTCTGAGCAGCTACAGGAAGGATGGAGGGGTTCAGACAAGGTTTTCCAACTCCGTGCCTAAATGTCACTTTCACAGCGAAATAAGCCCAGTTTGGCCCTGTTCACTTTTGCTTAGCAGAGTCTGTATCTTCAAAACTAGACACTCTGCAGGCCTATAAGCTTGGCTGGGGGCAGAGAAGCAGAGTCTGAGCAGCTACAGGAAGGATGGAGGGGTTCAGACAAGGTTTTCCAACTCCGTGCCTAAATGTCACTTTCACAGCGAAATAAGCCCAGTTTGGCCCTGTTCACTTTTGCTTAGCAGAGTCTGTATCTTCAAAACTAGACACTCTGCAGGCCTATAAGCTTGGCTGGGGGCAGAGAAGCAGAGTCTGAGCAGCTACAGGAAGGATGGAGGGGTTCAGACAAGGTTTTCCAACTCCGTGCCTAAATGTCACTTTCACAGCGAAATAAGCCCAGTTTGGCCCTGTTCACTTTTGCTTAGCAGAGTCTGTATCTTCAAAACTAGACACTCTGCAGGCCTATAAGCTTGGCTGGGGGCAGAGAAGCAGAGTCTGAGCAGCTACAGGAAGGATGGAGGGGTTCAGACAAGGTTTTCCAACTCCGTGCCTAAATGTCACTTTCACAGCGAAATAAGCCCAGTTTGGCCCTGTTCACTTTTGCTTAGCAGAGTCTGTATCTTCAAAACTAGACACTCTGCAGGCCTATAAGCTTGGCTGGGGGCAGAGAAGCAGAGTCTGAGCAGCTACAGGAAGGATGGAGGGGTTCAGACAAGGTTTTCCAACTCCGTGCCTAAATGTCACTTTCACAGCGAAATAAGCCCAGTTTGGCCCTGTTCACTTTTGCTTAGCAGAGTCTGTATCTTCAAAACTAGACACTCTGCAGGCCTATAAGCTTGGCTGGGGGCAGAGAAGCAGAGTCTGAGCAGCTACAGGAAGGATGGAGGGGTTCAGACAAGGTTTTCCAACTCCGTGCCTAAATGTCACTTTCACAGCGAAATAAGCCCAGTTTGGCCCTGTTCACTTTTGCTTAGCAGAGTCTGTATCTTCAAAACTAGACACTCTGCAGGCCTATAAGCTTGGCTGGGGGCAGAGAAGCAGAGTCTGAGCAGCTACAGGAAGGATGGAGGGGTTCAGACAAGGTTTTCCAACTCCGTGCCTAAATGTCACTTTTACAGCGAAATAAGCCCAGTTTGGCCCTGTTCACTTTTGCTTAGCAGAGTCTGTATCTTCAAAACTAGACACTCTGCAGGCCTATAAGCTTGGCTGGGGGCAGAGAAGCAGAGTCTGAGCAGCTACAGGAAGGATGGAGGGGTTCAGACAAGGTTTTCCAACTCCGTGCCTAAATGTCACTTTCACAGCGAAATAAGCCCAGTTTGGCCCTGTTCACTTTTGCTTAGCAGAGTCTGTATCTTCAAAACTAGACACTCTGTAGGCCTATAAGCTTGGCTGGGGGCAGAGAAGCAGAGTCTGAGCAGCTACAGGAAGGATGGAGGGGTTCAGACAAGGTTTTCCAACTCCGTGCCTAAATGTCACTTTCACAGCGAAATAAGCCCAGTTTGGCCCTGTTCACTTTTGCTTAGCAGAGTCTGTATCTTCAAAACTAGACACTCTGCAGGCCTATAAGCTTGGCTGGGGGCAGAGAAGCAGAGTCTGAGCAGCTACAGGAAGGATGGAGGGGTTCAGACAAGGTTTTCCAACTCCGTGCCTAAATGTCACTTTCACAGCGAAATAAGCCCAGTTTGGCCCTGTTCACTTTTGCTTAGCAGAGTCTGTATCTTCAAAACTAGACACTCTGCAGGCCTATAAGCTTGGCTGGGGGCAGAGAAGCAGAGTCTGAGCAGCTACAGGAAGGATGGAGGGGTTCAGACAAGGTTTTCCAACTCCGTGCCTAAATGTCACTTTCACAGCGAAATAAGCCCAGTTTGGCCCTGTTCACTTTTGCTTAGCAGAGTCTGTATCTTCAAAACTAGACACTCTGCAGGCCTATAAGCTTGGCTGGGGGCAGAGAAGCAGAGTCTGAGCAGCTACAGGAAGGATGGAGGGGTTCAGACAAGGTTTTCCAACTCCGTGCCTAAATGTCACTTTCACAGCGAAATAAGCCCAGTTTGGCCCTGTTCACTTTTGCTTAGCAGAGTCTGTATCTTCAAAACTAGACACTCTGCAGGCCTATAAGCTTGGCTGGGGGCAGAGAAGCAGAGTCTGAGCAGCTACAGGAAGGATGGAGGGGTTCAGACAAGGTTTTCCAAGTCCGTGCCTAAATCTCACTTTCACAGCGAAATAAGCCCAGTTTGGCCCTGTTCACTTTTGCTTAGCAGAGTCTGTATCTTCAAAACTAGACACTCTGCAGGCCTATATCAGCCCAATATCAATATCAGCCCAATATCAGCATCAGCCCAATATCAGCATCAGCCCAATATCAGCATCAGCCCAATATCAGCATCAGCCCAATATCAGCATCAGCCCAATATCAGCATCAGCCCAATATCAGCATCAGCCCAATATCAGCATCAGCCCAATATCAGCATCAGCCCAATATCAGCATCAGCCCAATATCAGCATCAGCCCAATATCAGCATCAGCCCAATATCAGCATCAGCCCAATATCAGCATCAGCCCAATATCAGCATCAGCCCAATATCAGCATCAGCCCAATATCAGCATCAGCCCAATATCAGCATCAGCCCAATATCAGCATCAGCCCAATATCAGCATCAGCCCAATATCAGCATCAGCCCAATATCAGCATCAGCCCAATATCAGCATCAGCCCAATATCAGCATCAGCCCAATATCAGCATCGGCCCAATATCAGCATCGGCCCAATATCAGCATCGGCCCAATATCAGCATCGGCCCAATATCAGCATCGGCCCAATATCAGCATCGGCCCAATATCAGCATCGGCCCAATATCAGCATCGGCCCAATATCAGCATCAGGCCCAATATCAGCATCAGCCCAATATCAGCATCAGCCCAATATCAGCATCAGCCCAATATCAGCATCAGCCCAATATCAGCATCAGCCCAATATCAGCATCAGCCCAATATCAGCATCAGCCCAATATCAGCATCAGCCCAATATCAGCATCAGCCCAATATCAGCATCAGCCCAATATCAGCATCAGCCCAATATCAGCATCAGCCCAATATCAGCATCAGCCCAATATCAGCATCAGCCCAATATCAGCATCAGCCCAATATCAGCATCAGCCCAATATCAGCATCAGCCCAATATCAGCATCAGCCCAATATCAGCATCAGCCCAATATCAGCATCAGCCCAATATCAGCATCAGCCCAATATCAGCATCAGCCCAATATCAGCATCAGCCCAATATCAGCATCAGCCCAATATCAGCATCAGCCCAATATCAGCATCAGCCCAATATCAGCATCAGCCCAATATCAGCATCAGCCCAATATCAGCATCAGCCCAATATCAGCATCAGCCCAATATCAGCATCAGCCCAATATCAGCATCAGCCCAATATCAGCATCAGCCCAATATCAGCATCAGCCCAATATCAGCATCAGCCCAATATCAGCATCAGCCCAATATCAGCATCAGCCCAATATCAGCATCAGCCCAATATCAGCATCAGCCCAATATCAGCATCAGCCCAATATCAGCATCAGCCCAATATCAGCATCAGCCCAATATCAGCATCAGCCCAATATCAGCATCAGCCCAATATCAGCATCAGCCCAATATCAGCATCAGCCCAATATCAGCATCAGCCCAATATCAGCATCAGCCCAATATCAGCATCAGCCCAATATCAGCATCAGCCCAATATCAGCATCAGCCCAATATCAGCATCAGCCCAATATCAGCATCAGCCCAATATCAGCATCAGCCCAATATCAGCATCAGCCCAATATCAGCATCAGCCAATATCAGCATCAGCCCAATATCAGCATCAGCCCAATATCAGCATCAGCCCAATATCAGCATCAGCCCAATATCAGCATCAGCTGATATTATATCATATTGGGCTGCTTCTCTGCCCCCAGCCAAGCTTATAGGCCTGCAGAGTGTCTACGGCTGATGCTGATATTGGGCTGATGCTGATATTGGGCTGATGCTGATATTGGGCTGATGCTGATATTGGGCTGATGCTGATATTGGGCTGATGCTGATATTGGGCTGATGCTGATATTGGGCTGATGCTGATATTGGGCTGATGCTGATATTGGGCTGATGCTGATATTGGGCTGATGCTGATATTGGGCTGATGCTGATATTGGGCTGATGCTGATATTGGGCTGATGCTGATATTGGGCTGATGCTGATATTGGGCTGATGCTGATATTGGGCTGATGCTGATATTGGGCTGATGCTGATATTGGGCTGATGCTGATATTGGGCTGATGCTGATATTGGGCTGATGCTGATATTGGGCTGATGCTGATATTGGGCTGATGCTGATATTGGGCTGATGCTGATATTGGGCTGATGCTGATATTGGGCTGATGCTGATATTGGGCTGATGCTGATATTGGGCTGATGCTGATATTGGGCTGATGCTGATATTGGGCTGATGCTGATATTGGGCTGATGCTGATATTGGGCTGATGCTGATATTGGGCTGATGCTGATATTGGGCTGATGCTGATATTGGGCTGATGCTGATATTGGGCTGATGCTGATATTGGGCTGATGCTGATATTGGGCTGATGCTGATATTGGGCTGATGCTGATATTGGGCTGATGCTGATATTGGGCTGATGCTGATATTGGGCTGATGCTGATATTGGGCTGATGCTGATATTGGGCTGATGCTGATATTGGGCTGATGCTGATATTGGGCTGATGCTGATATTGGGCTGATGCTGATATTGGGCTGATGCTGATATTGGGCTGATGCTGATATTGGGCTGATGCTGATATTGGGCTGATGCTGATATTGGGCTGATGCTGATATTGGGCTGATGCTGATATTGGGCTGATGCTGATATTGGGCTGATGCTGATATTGGGCTGATGCTGATATTGGGCTGATGCTGATATTGGGCTGATGCTGATATTGGGCTGATGCTGATATTGGGCTGATGCTGATATTGGGCTGATGCTGATATTGGGCTGATGCTGATATTGGGCTGATGCTGATATTGGGCTGATGCTGATATTGGGCTGATGCTGATATTGGGCTGATGCTGATATTGGGCTGATGCTGATATTGGGCTGATGCTGATATTGGGCTGATGCTGATATTGGGCTGATGCTGATATTGGGCTGATGCTGATATTGGGCTGATGCTGATATTGGGCTGATGCTGATATTGGGCTGATGCTGATATTGGGCTGATGCTGATATTGGGCTGATGCTGATATTGGGCTGATGCTGATATTGGGCTGATGCTGATATTGGGCTGATGCTGATATTGGGCTGATGCTGATATTGGGCTGATGCTGATATTGGGCTGATGCTGATATTGGGCTGATGCTGATATTGGGCTGATGCTGATATTGGGCTGATGCTGATATTGGGCTGATGCTGATATTGGGCTGATGCTGATATTGGGCTGATGCTGATATTGGGCTGATGCTGATATTGGGCTGATGCTGATATTGGGCTGATGCTGATATTGGGCTGATGCTGATATTGGGCTGATGCTGATATTGGGCTGATGCTGATATTGGGCTGATGCTGATATTGGGCTGATGCTGATATTGGGCTGATGCTGATATTGGGCTGATGCTGATATTGGGCTGATGCTGATATTGGGCTGATGCTGATATTGGGCTGATGCTGATATTGGGCTGATGCTGATATTGGGCTGATATTGATATTGGGCTGATATTGATATTGGGCTGATATAGGCCTGCAGAGTGTCTAGTTTTGAAGATACAGACTCTGCTAAGCAAAAGTGAACAGGGCCAAACTGGGCTTATTTCGCTGTGAAAGTGACATTTAGGCACGGAGTTGGAAAACCTTGTCTGAACCCCTCCATCCTTCCTGTAGCTGCTCAGACTCTGCTTCTCTGCCCCCAGCCAAGCTTATAGGCCTGCAGAGTGTCTAGTTTTGAAGATACAGACTCTGCTAAGCAAAAGTGAACAGGGCCAAACTGGGCTTATTTCGCTGTGAAAGTGACATTTAGGCACGGAGTTGGAAAACCTTGTCTGAACCCCTCCATCCTTCCTGTAGCTGCTCAGACTCTGCTTCTCTGCCCCCAGCCAAGCTTATAGGCCTGCAGAGTGTCTAGTTTTGAAGATACAGACTCTGCTAAGCAAAAGTGAACAGGGCCAAACTGGGCTTATTTCGCTGTGAAAGTGACATTTAGGCACGGAGTTGGAAAACCTTGTCTGAACCCCTCCATCCTTCCTGTAGCTGCTCAGACTCTGCTTCTCTGCCCCCAGCCAAGCTTATAGGCCTGCAGAGTGTCTAGTTTTGAAGATACAGACTCTGCTAAGCAAAAGTGAACAGGGCCAAACTGGGCTTATTTCGCTGTGAAAGTGACATTTAGGCACGGAGTTGGAAAACCTTGTCTGAACCCCTCCATCCTTCCTGTAGCTGCTCAGACTCTGCTTCTCTGCCCCCAGCCAAGCTTATAGGCCTGCAGAGGGTCTAGTTTTGAAGATACAGACTCTGCTAAGCAAAAGTGAACAGGGCCAAACTGGGCTTATTTCGCTGTGAAAGTGACATTTAGGCACGGAGTTGGAAAACCTTGTCTGAACCCCTCCATCCTTCCTGTAGCTGCTCAGACTCTGCTTCTCTGCCCCCAGCCAAGCTTATAGGCCTGCAGAGTGTCTAGTTTTGAAGATACAGACTCTGCTAAGCAAAAGTGAACAGGGCCAAACTGGGCTTATTTCGCTGTGAAAGTGACATTTAGGCACGGAGTTGGAAAACCTTGTCTGAACCCCTCCATCCTTCCTGTAGCTGCTCAGACTCTGCTTCTCTGCCCCCAGCCAAGCTTATAGGCCTGCAGAGTGTCTAGTTTTGAAGATACAGACTCTGCTAAGCAAAAGTGAACAGGGCCAAACTGGGCTTATTTCGCTGTGAAAGTGACATTTAGGCACGGAGTTGGAAAACCTTGTCTGAACCCCTCCATCCTTCCTGTAGCTGCTCAGACTCTGCTTCTCTGCCCCCAGCCAAGCTTATAGGCCTGCAGAGTGTCTAGTTTTGAAGATACAGACTCTGCTAAGCAAAAGTGAACAGGGCCAAACTGGGCTTATTTCGCTGTGAAAGTGACATTTAGGCACGGAGTTGGAAAACCTTGTCTGAACCCCTCCATCCTTCCTGTAGCTGCTCAGACTCTGCTTCTCTGCCCCCAGCCAAGCTTATAGGCCTGCAGAGTGTCTAGTTTTGAAGATACAGACTCTGCTAAGCAAAAGTGAACAGGGCCAAACTGGGCTTATTTCGCTGTGAAAGTGACATTTAGGCACGGAGTTGGAAAACCTTGTCTGAACCCCTCCATCCTTCCTGTAGCTGCTCAGACTCTGCTTCTCTGCCCCCAGCCAAGCTTATAGGCCTGCAGAGTGTCTAGTTTTGAAGATACAGACTCTGCTAAGCAAAAGTGAACAGGGCCAAACTGGGCTTATTTCGCTGTGAAAGTGACATTTAGGCACGGAGTTGGAAAACCTTGTCTGAACCCCTCCATCCTTCCTGTAGCTGCTCAGACTCTGCTTCTCTGCCCCCAGCCAAGCTTATAGGCCTGCAGAGTGTCTAGTTTTGAAGATACAGACTCTGCTAAGCAAAAGTGAACAGGGCCAAACTGGGCTTATTTCGCTGTGAAAGTGACATTTAGGCACGGAGTTGGAAAACCTTGTCTGAACCCCTCCATCCTTCCTGTAGCTGCTCAGACTCTGCTTCTCTGCCCCCAGCCAAGCTTATAGGCCTGCAGAGTGTCTAGTTTTGAAGATACAGACTCTGCTAAGCAAAAGTGAACAGGGCCAAACTGGGCTTATTTCGCTGTGAAAGTGACATTTAGGCACGGAGTTGGAAAACCTTGTCTGAACCCCTCCATCCTTCCTGTAGCTGCTCAGACTCTGCTTCTCTGCCCCCAGCCAAGCTTATAGGCCTGCAGAGTGTCTAGTTTTGAAGATACAGACTCTGCTAAGCAAAAGTGAACAGGGCCAAACTGGGCTTATTTCGCTGTGAAAGTGACATTTAGGCACGGAGTTGGAAAACCTTGTCTGAACCCCTCCATCCTTCCTGTAGCTGCTCAGACTCTGCTTCTCTGCCCCCAGCCAAGCTTATAGGCCTGCAGAGTGTCTAGTTTTGAAGATACAGACTCTGCTAAGCAAAAGTGAACAGGGCCAAACTGGGCTTATTTCGCTGTGAAAGTGACATTTAGGCACGGAGTTGGAAAACCTTGTCTGAACCCCTCCATCCTTCCTGTAGCTGCTCAGACTCTGCTTCTCTGCCCCCAGCCAAGCTTATAGGCCTGCAGAGTGTCTAGTTTTGAAGATACAGACTCTGCTAAGCAAAAGTGAACAGGGCCAAACTGGGCTTATTTCGCTGTGAAAGTGACATTTAGGCACGGAGTTGGAAAACCTTGTCTGAACCCCTCCATCCTTCCTGTAGCTGCTCAGACTCTGCTTCTCTGCCCCCAGCCAAGCTTATAGGCCTGCAGAGTGTCTAGTTTTGAAGATACAGACTCTGCTAAGCAAAAGTGAACAGGGCCAAACTGGGCTTATTTCGCTGTGAAAGTGACATTTAGGCACGGAGTTGGAAAACCTTGTCTGAACCCCTCCATCCTTCCTGTAGCTGCTCAGACTCTGCTTCTCTGCCCCCAGCCAAGCTTATAGGCCTGCAGAGTGTCTAGTTTTGAAGATACAGACTCTGCTAAGCAAAAGTGAACAGGGCCAAACTGGGCTTATTTCGCTGTGAAAGTGACATTTAGGCACGGAGTTGGAAAACCTTGTCTGAACCCCTCCATCCTTCCTGTAGCTGCTCAGACTCTGCTTCTCTGCCCCCAGCCAAGCTTATAGGCCTGCAGAGTGTCTAGTTTTGAAGATACAGACTCTGCTAAGCAAAAGTGAACAGGGCCAAACTGGGCTTATTTCGCTGTGAAAGTGACATTTAGGCACGGAGTTGGAAAACCTTGTCTGAACCCCTCCATCCTTCCTGTAGCTGCTCAGACTCTGCTTCTCTGCCCCCAGCCAAGCTTATAGGCCTGCAGAGTGTCTAGTTTTGAAGATACAGACTCTGCTAAGCAAAAGTGAACAGGGCCAAACTGGGCTTATTTCGCTGTGAAAGTGACATTTAGGCACGGAGTTGGAAAACCTTGTCTGAACCCCTCCATCCTTCCTGTAGCTGCTCAGACTCTGCTTCTCTGCCCCCAGCCAAGCTTATAGGCCTGCAGAGTGTCTAGTTTTGAAGATACAGACTCTGCTAAGCAAAAGTGAACAGGGCCAAACTGGGCTTATTTCGCTGTGAAAGTGACATTTAGGCACGGAGTTGGAAAACCTTGTCTGAACCCCTCCATCCTTCCTGTAGCTGCTCAGACTCTGCTTCTCTGCCCCCAGCCAAGCTTATAGGCCTGCAGAGTGTCTAGTTTTGAAGATACAGACTCTGCTAAGCAAAAGTGAACAGGGCCAAACTGGGCTTATTTCGCTGTGAAAGTGACATTTAGGCACGGAGTTGGAAAACCTTGTCTGAACCCCTCCATCCTTCCTGTAGCTGCTCAGACTCTGCTTCTCTGCCCCCAGCCAAGCTTATAGGCCTGCAGAGTGTCTAGTTTTGAAGATACAGACTCTGCTAAGCAAAAGTGAACAGGGCCAAACTGGGCTTATTTCGCTGTGAAAGTGACATTTAGGCACGGAGTTGGAAAACCTTGTCTGAACCCCTCCATCCTTCCTGTAGCTGCTCAGACTCTGCTTCTCTGCCCCCAGCCAAGCTTATAGGCCTGCAGAGTGTCTAGTTTTGAAGATACAGACTCTGCTAAGCAAAAGTGAACAGGGCCAAACTGGGCTTATTTCGCTGTGAAAGTGACATTTAGGCACGGAGTTGGAAAACCTTGTCTGAACCCCTCCATCCTTCCTGTAGCTGCTCAGACTCTGCTTCTCTGCCCCCAGCCAAGCTTATAGGCCTGCAGAGTGTCTAGTTTTGAAGATACAGACTCTGCTAAGCAAAAGTGAACAGGGCCAAACTGGGCTTATTTCGCTGTGAAAGTGACATTTAGGCACGGAGTTGGAAAACCTTGTCTGAACCCCTCCATCCTTCCTGTAGCTGCTCAGACTCTGCTTCTCTGCCCCCAGCCAAGCTTATAGGCCTGCAGAGTGTCTAGTTTTGAAGATACAGACTCTGCTAAGCAAAAGTGAACAGGGCCAAACTGGGCTTATTTCGCTGTGAAAGTGACATTTAGGCACGGAGTTGGAAAACCTTGTCTGAACCCCTCCATCCTTCCTGTAGCTGCTCAGACTCTGCTTCTCTGCCCCCAGCCAAGCTTATAGGCCTGCAGAGTGTCTAGTTTTGAAGATACAGACTCTGCTAAGCAAAAGTGAACAGGGCCAAACTGGGCTTATTTCGCTGTGAAAGTGACATTTAGGCACGGAGTTGGAAAACCTTGTCTGAACCCCTCCATCCTTCCTGTAGCTGCTCAGACTCTGCTTCTCTGCCCCCAGCCAAGCTTATAGGCCTGCAGAGTGTCTAGTTTTGAAGATACAGACTCTGCTAAGCAAAAGTGAACAGGGCCAAACTGGGCTTATTTCGCTGTGAAAGTGACATTTAGGCACGGAGTTGGAAAACCTTGTCTGAACCCCTCCATCCTTCCTGTAGCTGCTCAGACTCTGCTTCTCTGCCCCCAGCCAAGCTTATAGGCCTGCAGAGTGTCTAGTTTTGAAGATACAGACTCTGCTAAGCAAAAGTGAACAGGGCCAAACTGGGCTTATTTCGCTGTGAAAGTGACATTTAGGCACGGAGTTGGAAAACCTTGTCTGAACCCCTCCATCCTTCCTGTAGCTGCTCAGACTCTGCTTCTCTGCCCCCAGCCAAGCTTATAGGCCTGCAGAGTGTCTAGTTTTGAAGATACAGACTCTGCTAAGCAAAAGTGAACAGGGCCAAACTGGGCTTATTTCGCTGTGAAAGTGACATTTAGGCACGGAGTTGGAAAACCTTGTCTGAACCCCTCCATCCTTCCTGTAGCTGCTCAGACTCTGCTTCTCTGCCCCCAGCCAAGCTTATAGGCCTGCAGAGTGTCTAGTTTTGAAGATACAGACTCTGCTAAGCAAAAGTGAACAGGGCCAAACTGGGCTTATTTCGCTGTGAAAGTGACATTTAGGCACGGAGTTGGAAAACCTTGTCTGAACCCCTCCATCCTTCCTGTAGCTGCTCAGACTCTGCTTCTCTGCCCCCAGCCAAGCTTATAGGCCTGCAGAGTGTCTAGTTTTGAAGATACAGACTCTGCTAAGCAAAAGTGAACAGGGCCAAACTGGGCTTATTTCGCTGTGAAAGTGACATTTAGGCACGGAGTTGGAAAACCTTGTCTGAACCCCTCCATCCTTCCTGTAGCTGCTCAGACTCTGCTTCTCTGCCCCCAGCCAAGCTTATAGGCCTGCAGAGTGTCTAGTTTTGAAGATACAGACTCTGCTAAGCAAAAGTGAACAGGGCCAAACTGGGCTTATTTCGCTGTGAAAGTGACATTTAGGCACGGAGTTGGAAAACCTTGTCTGAACCCCTCCATCCTTCCTGTAGCTGCTCAGACTCTGCTTCTCTGCCCCCAGCCAAGCTTATAGGCCTGCAGAGTGTCTAGTTTTGAAGATACAGACTCTGCTAAGCAAAAGTGAACAGGGCCAAACTGGGCTTATTTCGCTGTGAAAGTGACATTTAGGCACGGAGTTGGAAAACCTTGTCTGAACCCCTCCATCCTTCCTGTAGCTGCTCAGACTCTGCTTCTCTGCCCCCAGCCAAGCTTATAGGCCTGCAGAGTGTCTAGTTTTGAAGATACAGACTCTGCTAAGCAAAAGTGAACAGGGCCAAACTGGGCTTATTTCGCTGTGAAAGTGACATTTAGGCACGGAGTTGGAAAACCTTGTCTGAACCCCTCCATCCTTCCTGTAGCTGCTCAGACTCTGCTTCTCTGCCCCCAGCCAAGCTTATAGGCCTGCAGAGTGTCTAGTTTTGAAGATACAGACTCTGCTAAGCAAAAGTGAACAGGGCCAAACTGGGCTTATTTCGCTGTGAAAGTGACATTTAGGCACGGAGTTGGAAAACCTTGTCTGAACCCCTCCATCCTTCCTGTAGCTGCTCAGACTCTGCTTCTCTGCCCCCAGCCAAGCTTATAGGCCTGCAGAGTGTCTAGTTTTGAAGATACAGACTCTGCTAAGCAAAAGTGAACAGGGCCAAACTGGGCTTATTTCGCTGTGAAAGTGACATTTAGGCACGGAGTTGGAAAACCTTGTCTGAACCCCTCCATCCTTCCTGTAGCTGCTCAGACTCTGCTTCTCTGCCCCCAGCCAAGCTTATAGGCCTGCAGAGTGTCTAGTTTTGAAGATACAGACTCTGCTAAGCAAAAGTGAACAGGGCCAAACTGGGCTTATTTCGCTGTGAAAGTGACATTTAGGCACGGAGTTGGAAAACCTTGTCTGAACCCCTCCATCCTTCCTGTAGCTGCTCAGACTCTGCTTCTCTGCCCCCAGCCAAGCTTATAGGCCTGCAGAGTGTCTAGTTTTGAAGATACAGACTCTGCTAAGCAAAAGTGAACAGGGCCAAACTGGGCTTATTTCGCTGTGAAAGTGACATTTAGGCACGGAGTTGGAAAACCTTGTCTGAACCCCTCCATCCTTCCTGTAGCTGCTCAGACTCTGCTTCTCTGCCCCCAGCCAAGCTTATAGGCCTGCAGAGTGTCTAGTTTTGAAGATACAGACTCTGCTAAGCAAAAGTGAACAGGGCCAAACTGGGCTTATTTCGCTGTGAAAGTGACATTTAGGCACGGAGTTGGAAAACCTTGTCTGAACCCCTCCATCCTTCCTGTAGCTGCTCAGACTCTGCTTCTCTGCCCCCAGCCAAGCTTATAGGCCTGCAGAGTGTCTAGTTTTGAAGATACAGACTCTGCTAAGCAAAAGTGAACAGGGCCAAACTGGGCTTATTTCGCTGTGAAAGTGACATTTAGGCACGGAGTTGGAAAACCTTGTCTGAACCCCTCCATCCTTCCTGTAGCTGCTCAGACTCTGCTTCTCTGCCCCCAGCCAAGCTTATAGGCCTGCAGAGTGTCTAGTTTTGAAGATACAGACTCTGCTAAGCAAAAGTGAACAGGGCCAAACTGGGCTTATTTCGCTGTGAAAGTGACATTTAGGCACGGAGTTGGAAAACCTTGTCTGAACCCCTCCATCCTTCCTGTAGCTGCTCAGACTCTGCTTCTCTGCCCCCAGCCAAGCTTATAGGCCTGCAGAGTGTCTAGTTTTGAAGATACAGACTCTGCTAAGCAAAAGTGAACAGGGCCAAACTGGGCTTATTTCGCTGTGAAAGTGACATTTAGGCACGGAGTTGGAAAACCTTGTCTGAACCCCTCCATCCTTCCTGTAGCTGCTCAGACTCTGCTTCTCTGCCCCCAGCCAAGCTTATAGGCCTGCAGAGTGTCTAGTTTTGAAGATACAGACTCTGCTAAGCAAAAGTGAACAGGGCCAAACTGGGCTTATTTCGCTGTGAAAGTGACATTTAGGCACGGAGTTGGAAAACCTTGTCTGAACCCCTCCATCCTTCCTGTAGCTGCTCAGACTCTGCTTCTCTGCCCCCAGCCAAGCTTATAGGCCTGCAGAGTGTCTAGTTTTGAAGATACAGACTCTGCTAAGCAAAAGTGAACAGGGCCAAACTGGGCTTATTTCGCTGTGAAAGTGACATTTAGGCACGGAGTTGGAAAACCTTGTCTGAACCCCTCCATCCTTCCTGTAGCTGCTCAGACTCTGCTTCTCTGCCCCCAGCCAAGCTTATAGGCCTGCAGAGTGTCTAGTTTTGAAGATACAGACTCTGCTAAGCAAAAGTGAACAGGGCCAAACTGGGCTTATTTCGCTGTGAAAGTGACATTTAGGCACGGAGTTGGAAAACCTTGTCTGAACCCCTCCATCCTTCCTGTAGCTGCTCAGACTCTGCTTCTCTGCCCCCAGCCAAGCTTATAGGCCTGCAGAGTGTCTAGTTTTGAAGATACAGACTCTGCTAAGCAAAAGTGAACAGGGCCAAACTGGGCTTATTTCGCTGTGAAAGTGACATTTAGGCACGGAGTTGGAAAACCTTGTCTGAACCCCTCCATCCTTCCTGTAGCTGCTCAGACTCTGCTTCTCTGCCCCCAGCCAAGCTTATAGGCCTGCAGAGTGTCTAGTTTTGAAGATACAGACTCTGCTAAGCAAAAGTGAACAGGGCCAAACTGGGCTTATTTCGCTGTGAAAGTGACATTTAGGCACGGAGTTGGAAAACCTTGTCTGAACCCCTCCATCCTTCCTGTAGCTGCTCAGACTCTGCTTCTCTGCCCCCAGCCAAGCTTATAGGCCTGCAGAGTGTCTAGTTTTGAAGATACAGACTCTGCTAAGCAAAAGTGAACAGGGCCAAACTGGGCTTATTTCGCTGTGAAAGTGACATTTAGGCACGGAGTTGGAAAACCTTGTCTGAACCCCTCCATCCTTCCTGTAGCTGCTCAGACTCTGCTTCTCTGCCCCCAGCCAAGCTTATAGGCCTGCAGAGTGTCTAGTTTTGAAGATACAGACTCTGCTAAGCAAAAGTGAACAGGGCCAAACTGGGCTTATTTCGCTGTGAAAGTGACATTTAGGCACGGAGTTGGAAAACCTTGTCTGAACCCCTCCATCCTTCCTGTAGCTGCTCAGACTCTGCTTCTCTGCCCCCAGCCAAGCTTATAGGCCTGCAGAGTGTCTAGTTTTGAAGATACAGACTCTGCTAAGCAAAAGTGAACAGGGCCAAACTGGGCTTATTTCGCTGTGAAAGTGACATTTAGGCACGGAGTTGGAAAACCTTGTCTGAACCCCTCCATCCTTCCTGTAGCTGCTCAGACTCTGCTTCTCTGCCCCCAGCCAAGCTTATAGGCCTGCAGAGTGTCTAGTTTTGAAGATACAGACTCTGCTAAGCAAAAGTGAACAGGGCCAAACTGGGCTTATTTCGCTGTGAAAGTGACATTTAGGCACGGAGTTGGAAAACCTTGTCTGAACCCCTCCATCCTTCCTGTAGCTGCTCAGACTCTGCTTCTCTGCCCCCAGCCAAGCTTATAGGCCTGCAGAGTGTCTAGTTTTGAAGATACAGACTCTGCTAAGCAAAAGTGAACAGGGCCAAACTGGGCTTATTTCGCTGTGAAAGTGACATTTAGGCACGGAGTTGGAAAACCTTGTCTGAACCCCTCCATCCTTCCTGTAGCTGCTCAGACTCTGCTTCTCTGCCCCCAGCCAAGCTTATAGGCCTGCAGAGTGTCTAGTTTTGAAGATACAGACTCTGCTAAGCAAAAGTGAACAGGGCCAAACTGGGCTTATTTCGCTGTGAAAGTGACATTTAGGCACGGAGTTGGAAAACCTTGTCTGAACCCCTCCATCCTTCCTGTAGCTGCTCAGACTCTGCTTCTCTGCCCCCAGCCAAGCTTATAGGCCTGCAGAGTGTCTAGTTTTGAAGATACAGACTCTGCTAAGCAAAAGTGAACAGGGCCAAACTGGGCTTATTTCGCTGTGAAAGTGACATTTAGGCACGGAGTTGGAAAACCTTGTCTGAACCCCTCCATCCTTCCTGTAGCTGCTCAGACTCTGCTTCTCTGCCCCCAGCCAAGCTTATAGGCCTGCAGAGTGTCTAGTTTTGAAGATACAGACTCTGCTAAGCAAAAGTGAACAGGGCCAAACTGGGCTTATTTCGCTGTGAAAGTGACATTTAGGCACGGAGTTGGAAAACCTTGTCTGAACCCCTCCATCCTTCCTGTAGCTGCTCAGACTACTGCTTCTCTATGCCCCCAGCCAAGCTTATAGGCCTGCAGAGTGTCTAGTTTTGAAGATACAGACTCTGCTAAGCAAAAGTGAACAGGGCCAAACTGGGCTTATTTCGCTGTGAAAGTGACATTTAGGCACGGAGTTGGAAAACCTTGTCTGAACCCCTCCATCCTTCCTGTAGCTGCTCAGACTCTGCTTCTCTGCCCCCAGCCAAGCTTATAGGCCTGCAGAGTGTCTAGTTTTGAAGATACAGACTCTGCTAAGCAAAAGTGAACAGGGCCAAACTGGGCTTATTTCGCTGTGAAAGTGACATTTAGGCACGGAGTTGGAAAACCTTGTCTGAACCCCTCCATCCTTCCTGTAGCTGCTCAGACT
>NW_027638225.1:0-56080 GCF_951216825.1 Electrona antarctica
AAGCCCAGTTTGGCCCTGTTCACTTTTGCTTAGCAGAGTCTGTATCTTCAAAACTAGACACTCTGCAGGCCTATAAGCTTGGCTGGGGGCAGAGAAGCAGAGTCTGAGCAGCTACAGGAAGGATGGAGGGGTTCAGACAAGGTTTTCCAACTCCGTGCCTAAATGTCACTTTCACAGCGAAATAAGCCCAGTTTGGCCCTGTTCACTTTTGCTTAGCAGAGTCTGTATCTTCAAAACTAGACACTCTGCAGGCCTATAAGCTTGGCTGGGGGCAGAGAAGCAGAGTCTGAGCAGCTACAGGAAGGATGGAGGGGTTCAGACAAGGTTTTCCAACTCCGTGCCTAAATGTCACTTTCACAGCGAAATAAGCCCAGTTTGGCCCTGTTCACTTTTGCTTAGCAGAGTCTGTATCTTCAAAACTAGACACTCTGCAGGCCTATAAGCTTGGCTGGGGGCAGAGAAGCAGAGTCTGAGCAGCTACAGGAAGGATGGAGGGGTTCAGACAAGGTTTTCCAACTCCGTGCCTAAATGTCACTTTCACAGCGAAATAAGCCCAGTTTGGCCCTGTTCACTTTTGCTTAGCAGAGTCTGTATCTTCAAAACTAGACACTCTGCAGGCCTATAAGCTTGGCTGGGGGCAGAGAAGCAGAGTCTGAGCAGCTACAGGAAGGATGGAGGGGTTCAGACAAGGTTTTCCAACTCCGTGCCTAAATGTCACTTTCACAGCGAAATAAGCCCAGTTTGGCCCTGTTCACTTTTGCTTAGCAGAGTCTGTATCTTCAAAACTAGACACTCTGCAGGCCTATAAGCTTGGCTGGGGGCAGAGAAGCAGAGTCTGAGCAGCTACAGGAAGGATGGAGGGGTTCAGACAAGGTTTTCCAACTCCGTGCCTAAATGTCACTTTCACAGCGAAATAAGCCCAGTTTGGCCCTGTTCACTTTTGCTTAGCAGAGTCTGTATCTTCAAAACTAGACACTCTGCAGGCCTATAAGCTTGGCTGGGGGCAGAGAAGCAGAGTCTGAGCAGCTACAGGAAGGATGGAGGGGTTCAGACAAGGTTTTCCAACTCCGTGCCTAAATGTCACTTTCACAGCGAAATAAGCCCAGTTTGGCCCTGTTCACTTTTGCTTAGCAGAGTCTGTATCTTCAAAACTAGACACTCTGCAGGCCTATAAGCTTGGCTGGGGGCAGAGAAGCAGAGTCTGAGCAGCTACAGGAAGGATGGAGGGGTTCAGACAAGGTTTTCCAACTCCGTGCCTAAATGTCACTTTCACAGCGAAATAAGCCCAGTTTGGCCCTGTTCACTTTTGCTTAGCAGAGTCTGTATCTTCAAAACTAGACACTCTGCAGGCCTATAAGCTTGGCTGGGGGCAGAGAAGCAGAGTCTGAGCAGCTACAGGAAGGATGGAGGGGTTCAGACAAGGTTTTCCAACTCCGTGCCTAAATGTCACTTTCACAGCGAAATAAGCCCAGTTTGGCCCTGTTCACTTTTGCTTAGCAGAGTCTGTATCTTCAAAACTAGACACTCTGCAGGCCTATAAGCTTGGCTGGGGGCAGAGAAGCAGAGTCTGAGCAGCTACAGGAAGGATGGAGGGGTTCAGACAAGGTTTTCCAACTCCGTGCCTAAATGTCACTTTCACAGCGAAATAAGCCCAGTTTGGCCCTGTTCACTTTTGCTTAGCAGAGTCTGTATCTTCAAAACTAGACACTCTGCAGGCCTATAAGCTTGGCTGGGGGCAGAGAAGCAGAGTCTGAGCAGCTACAGGAAGGATGGAGGGGTTCAGACAAGGTTTTCCAACTCCGTGCCTAAATGTCACTTTCACAGCGAAATAAGCCCAGTTTGGCCCTGTTCACTTTTGCTTAGCAGAGTCTGTATCTTCAAAACTAGACACTCTGCAGGCCTATAAGCTTGGCTGGGGGCAGAGAAGCAGAGTCTGAGCAGCTACAGGAAGGATGGAGGGGTTCAGACAAGGTTTTCCAACTCCGTGCCTAAATGTCACTTTCACAGCGAAATAAGCCCAGTTTGGCCCTGTTCACTTTTGCTTAGCAGAGTCTGTATCTTCAAAACTAGACACTCTGCAGGCGTATAAGCTTGGCTGGGGGCAGAGAAGCAGAGTCTGAGCAGCTACAGGAAGGATGGAGGGGTTCAGACAAGGTTTTCCAACTCCGTGCCTAAATGTCACTTTCACAGCGAAATAAGCCCAGTTTGGCCCTGTTCACTTTTGCTTAGCAGAGTCTGTATCTTCAAAACTAGACACTCTGCAGGCCTATAAGCTTGGCTGGGGGCAGAGAAGCAGAGTCTGAGCAGCTACAGGAAGGATGGAGGGGTTCAGACAAGGTTTTCCAAGTCCGTGCCTAAATGTCACTTTCACAGCGAAATAAGCCCAGTTTGGCCCTGTTCACTTTTGCTTAGCAGAGTCTGTATCTTCAAAACTAGACACTCTGCAGGCCTATATCAGCCCAATATCAGCATCAGCCCAATATCAGCATCAGCCCAATATCAGCATCAGCCCAATATCAGCATCAGCCCAATATCAGCATCAGCCCAATATCAGCATCAGCCCAATATCAGCATCAGCCCAATATCAGCATCAGCCCAATATCAGCATCAGCCCAATATCAGCATCAGCCCAATATCAGCATCAGCCCAATATCAGCATCAGCCCAATATCAGCATCAGCCCAATATCAGCATCAGCCCAATATCAGCATCAGCCCAATATCAGCATCAGCCCAATATCAGCATCAGCCCAATATCAGCATCAGCCCAATATCAGCATCAGCCCAATATCAGCATCAGCCCAATATCAGCATCAGCCCAATATCAGCATCAGCCCAATATCAGCATCAGCCCAATATCAGCATCAGCCCAATATCAGCATCAGCCCAATATCAGCATCAGCCCAATATCAGCATCAGCCCAATATCAGCATCAGCCCAATATCAGCATCAGCCCAATATCAGCATCAGCCCAATATCAGCATCAGCCCAATATCAGCATCAGCCCAATATCAGCATCAGCCCAATATCAGCATCAGCCCAATATCAGCATCAGCCCAATATCAGCATCAGCCCAATATCAGCATCAGCCCAATATCAGCATCAGCCCAATATCAGCATCAGCCCAATATCAGCATCAGCCCAATATCAGCATCAGCCCAATATCAGCATCAGCCCAATATCAGCATCAGCCCAATATCAGCATCAGCCCAATATCAGCATCAGCCCAATATCAGCATCAGCCCAATATCAGCATCAGCCCAATATCAGCATCAGCCCAATATCAGCATCAGCCCAATATCAGCATCAGCCCAATATCAGCATCAGCCCAATATCAGCATCAGCCCAATATCAGCATCAGCCCAATATCAGCATCAGCCCAATATCAGCATCAGCCCAATATCAGCATCAGCCCAATATCAGCATCAGCCCAATATCAGCATCAGCCCAATATCAGCATCAGCCCAATATCAGCATCAGCCCAATATCAGCATCAGCCCAATATCAGCATCAGCCCAATATCAGCATCAGCCCAATATCAGCATCAGCCCAATATCAGCATCAGCCCAATATCAGCATCAGCTGATATTATATCATATTGGGCTGCTTCTCTGCCCCCAGCCAAGCTTATAGGCCTGCAGAGTGTCTAGGGCTGATGCTGATATTGGGCTGATGCTGATATTGGGCTGATGCTGATATTGGGCTGATGCTGATATTGGGCTGATGCTGATATTGGGCTGATGCTGATATTGGGCTGATGCTGATATTGGGCTGATGCTGATATTGGGCTGATGCTGATATTGGGCTGATGCTGATATTGGGCTGATGCTGATATTGGGCTGATGCTGATATTGGGCTGATGCTGATATTGGGCTGATGCTGATATTGGGCTGATGCTGATATTGGGCTGATGCTGATATTGGGCTGATGCTGATATTGGGCTGATGCTGATATTGGGCTGATGCTGATATTGGGCTGATGCTGATATTGGGCTGATGCTGATATTGGGCTGATGCTGATATTGGGCTGATGCTGATATTGGGCTGATGCTGATATTGGGCTGATGCTGATATTGGGCTGATGCTGATATTGGGCTGATGCTGATATTGGGCTGATGCTGATATTGGGCTGATGCTGATATTGGGCTGATGCTGATATTGGGCTGATGCTGATATTGGGCTGATGCTGATATTGGGCTGATGCTGATATTGGGCTGATGCTGATATTGGGCTGATGCTGATATTGGGCTGATGCTGATATTGGGCTGGTGCTGATATTGGGCTGGTGCTGATATTGGGCTGATGCTGATATTGGGCTGATGCTGATATTGGGCTGATGCTGATATTGGGCTGATGCTGATATTGGGCTGATGCTGATATTGGGCTGATGCTGATATTGGGCTGATGCTGATATTGGGCTGATGCTGATATTGGGCTGATGCTGATATTGGGCTGATGCTGATATTGGGCTGATGCTGATATTGGGCTGATGCTGATATTGGGCTGATGCTGATATTGGGCTGATGCTGATATTGGGCTGATGCTGATATTGGGCTGATGCTGATATTGGGCTGATGCTGATATTGGGCTGATGCTGATATTGGGCTGATGCTGATATTGGGCTGATGCTGATATTGGGCTGATGCTGATATTGGGCTGATGCTGATATTGGGCTGATGCTGATATTGGGCTGATGCTGATATTGGGCTGATGCTGATATTGGGCTGATGCTGATATTGGGCTGATGCTGATATTGGGCTGATGCTGATATTGGGCTGATGCTGATATTGGGCTGATGCTGATATTGGGCTGATGCTGATATTGGGCTGATGCTGATATTGGGCTGATGCTGATATTGGGCTGATGCTGATATTGGGCTGATGCTGATATTGGGCTGATGCTGATATTGGGCTGATGCTGATATTGGGCTGATGCTGATATTGGGCTGATATTGATATTGGGCTGATATTGATATTGGGCTGATATAGGCCTGCAGAGTGTCTAGTTTTGAAGATACAGACTCTGCTAAGCAAAAGTGAACAGGGCCAAACTGGGCTTATTTCGCTGTGAAAGTGACATTTAGGCACGGAGTTGGAAAACCTTGTCTGAACCCCTCCATCCTTCCTGTAGCTGCTCAGACTCTGCTTCTCTGCCCCCAGCCAAGCTTATAGGCCTGCAGAGTGTCTAGTTTTGAAGATACAGACTCTGCTAAGCAAAAGTGAACAGGGCCAAACTGGGCTTATTTCGCTGTGAAAGTGACATTTAGGCACGGAGTTGGAAAACCTTGTCTGAACCCCTCCATCCTTCCTGTAGCTGCTCAGACTCTGCTTCTCTGCCCCCAGCCAAGCTTATAGGCCTGCAGAGTGTCTAGTTTTGAAGATACAGACTCTGCTAAGCAAAAGTGAACAGGGCCAAACTGGGCTTATTTCGCTGTGAAAGTGACATTTAGGCACGGAGTTGGAAAACCTTGTCTGAACCCCTCCATCCTTCCTGTAGCTGCTCAGACTCTGCTTCTCTGCCCCCAGCCAAGCTTATAGGCCTGCAGAGTGTCTAGTTTTGAAGATACAGACTCTGCTAAGCAAAAGTGAACAGGGCCAAACTGGGCTTATTTCGCTGTGAAAGTGACATTTAGGCACGGAGTTGGAAAACCTTGTCTGAACCCCTCCATCCTTCCTGTAGCTGCTCAGACTCTGCTTCTCTGCCCCCAGCCAAGCTTATAGGCCTGCAGAGTGTCTAGTTTTGAAGATACAGACTCTGCTAAGCAAAAGTGAACAGGGCCAAACTGGGCTTATTTCGCTGTGAAAGTGACATTTAGGCACGGAGTTGGAAAACCTTGTCTGAACCCCTCCATCCTTCCTGTAGCTGCTCAGACTCTGCTTCTCTGCCCCCAGCCAAGCTTATAGGCCTGCAGAGTGTCTAGTTTTGAAGATACAGACTCTGCTAAGCAAAAGTGAACAGGGCCAAACTGGGCTTATTTCGCTGTGAAAGTGACATTTAGGCACGGAGTTGGAAAACCTTGTCTGAACCCCTCCATCCTTCCTGTAGCTGCTCAGACTCTGCTTCTCTGCCCCCAGCCAAGCTTATAGGCCTGCAGAGTGTCTAGTTTTGAAGATACAGACTCTGCTAAGCAAAAGTGAACAGGGCCAAACTGGGCTTATTTCGCTGTGAAAGTGACATTTAGGCACGGAGTTGGAAAACCTTGTCTGAACCCCTCCATCCTTCCTGTAGCTGCTCAGACTCTGCTTCTCTGCCCCCAGCCAAGCTTATAGGCCTGCAGAGTGTCTAGTTTTGAAGATACAGACTCTGCTAAGCAAAAGTGAACAGGGCCAAACTGGGCTTATTTCGCTGTGAAAGTGACATTTAGGCACGGAGTTGGAAAACCTTGTCTGAACCCCTCCATCCTTCCTGTAGCTGCTCAGACTCTGCTTCTCTGCCCCCAGCCAAGCTTATAGGCCTGCAGAGTGTCTAGTTTTGAAGATACAGACTCTGCTAAGCAAAAGTGAACAGGGCCAAACTGGGCTTATTTCGCTGTGAAAGTGACATTTAGGCACGGAGTTGGAAAACCTTGTCTGAACCCCTCCATCCTTCCTGTAGCTGCTCAGACTCTGCTTCTCTGCCCCCAGCCAAGCTTATAGGCCTGCAGAGTGTCTAGTTTTGAAGATACAGACTCTGCTAAGCAAAAGTGAACAGGGCCAAACTGGGCTTATTTCGCTGTGAAAGTGACATTTAGGCACGGAGTTGGAAAACCTTGTCTGAACCCCTCCATCCTTCCTGTAGCTGCTCAGACTCTGCTTCTCTGCCCCCAGCCAAGCTTATAGGCCTGCAGAGTGTCTAGTTTTGAAGATACAGACTCTGCTAAGCAAAAGTGAACAGGGCCAAACTGGGCTTATTTCGCTGTGAAAGTGACATTTAGGCACGGAGTTGGAAAACCTTGTCTGAACCCCTCCATCCTTCCTGTAGCTGCTCAGACTCTGCTTCTCTGCCCCCAGCCAAGCTTATAGGCCTGCAGAGTGTCTAGTTTTGAAGATACAGACTCTGCTAAGCAAAAGTGAACAGGGCCAAACTGGGCTTATTTCGCTGTGAAATTTCGATGTCACTTTCACAGCGAAATAAGCCCAGTTTGGCCCTGTTCACTTTTGCTTAGCAGAGTCTGTATCTTCAAAACTAGACACTCTGCAGGCCTATGAGCTTGGCTGGGGGCAGAGAAGCAGAGTCTGAGCAGCTACAGGAAGGATGGAGGGGTTCAGACAAGGTTTTCCAACTCCGTGCCTAAATGTCACTTTCACAGCGAAATAAGCCCAGTTTGGCCCTGTTCACTTTTGCTTAGCAGAGTCTGTATCTTCAAAACTAGACACTCTGCAGGCCTATAAGCTTGGCTGGGGGCAGAGAAGCAGAGTCTGAGCAGCTACAGGAAGGATGGAGGGGTTCAGACAAGGTTTTCCAACTCCGTGCCTAAATGTCACTTTCACAGCGAAATAAGCCCAGTTTGGCCCTGTTCACTTTTGCTTAGCAGAGTCTGTATCTTCAAAACTAGACACTCTGCAGGCCTATAAGCTTGGCTGGGGGCAGAGAAGCAGAGTCTGAGCAGCTACAGGAAGGATGGAGGGGTTCAGACAAGGTTTTCCAACTCCGTGCCTAAATGTCACTTTCACAGCGAAATAAGCCCAGTTTGGCCCTGTTCACTTTTGCTTAGCAGAGTCTGTATCTTCAAAACTAGACACTCTGCAGGCCTATAAGCTTGGCTGGGGGCAGAGAAGCAGAGTCTGAGCAGCTACAGGAAGGATGGAGGGGTTCAGACAAGGTTTTCCAACTCCGTGCCTAAATGTCACTTTCACAGCGAAATAAGCCCAGTTTGGCCCTGTTCACTTTTGCTTAGCAGAGTCTGTATCTTCAAAACTAGACACTCTGCAGGCCTATAAGCTTGGCTGGGGGCAGAGAAGCAGAGTCTGAGCAGCTACAGGAAGGATGGAGGGGTTCAGACAAGGTTTTCCAACTCCGTGCCTAAATGTCACTTTCACAGCGAAATAAGCCCAGTTTGGCCCTGTTCACTTTTGCTTAGCAGAGTCTGTATCTTCAAAACTAGACACTCTGCAGGCCTATAAGCTTGGCTGGGGGCAGAGAAGCAGAGTCTGAGCAGCTACAGGAAGGATGGAGGGGTTCAGACAAGGTTTTCCAACTCCGTGCCTAAATGTCACTTTCACAGCGAAATAAGCCCAGTTTGGCCCTGTTCACTTTTGCTTAGCAGAGTCTGTATCTTCAAAACTAGACACTCTGCAGGCCTATAAGCTTGGCTGGGGGCAGAGAAGCAGAGTCTGAGCAGCTACAGGAAGGATGGAGGGGTTCAGACAAGGTTTTCCAACTCCGTGCCTAAATGTCACTTTCACAGCGAAATAAGCCCAGTTTGGCCCTGTTCACTTTTGCTTAGCAGAGTCTGTATCTTCAAAACTAGACACTCTGCAGGCCTATAAGCTTGGCTGGGGGCAGAGAAGCAGAGTCTGAGCAGCTACAGGAAGGATGGAGGGGTTCAGACAAGGTTTTCCAACTCCGTGCCTAAATGTCACTTTCACAGCGAAATAAGCCCAGTTTGGCCCTGTTCACTTTTGCTTAGCAGAGTCTGTATCTTCAAAACTAGACACTCTGCAGGCCTATAAGCTTGGCTGGGGGCAGAGAAGCAGAGTCTGAGCAGCTACAGGAAGGATGGAGGGGTTCAGACAAGGTTTTCCAACTCCGTGCCTAAATGTCACTTTCACAGCGAAATAAGCCCAGTTTGGCCCTGTTCACTTTTGCTTAGCAGAGTCTGTATCTTCAAAACTAGACACTCTGCAGGCCTATAAGCTTGGCTGGGGGCAGAGAAGCAGAGTCTGAGCAGCTACAGGAAGGATGGAGGGGTTCAGACAAGGTTTTCCAACTCCGTGCCTAAATGTCACTTTCACAGCGAAATAAGCCCAGTTTGGCCCTGTTCACTTTTGCTTAGCAGAGTCTGTATCTTCAAAACTAGACACTCTGCAGGCCTATAAGCTTGGCTGGGGGCAGAGAAGCAGAGTCTGAGCAGCTACAGGAAGGATGGAGGGGTTCAGACAAGGTTTTCCAACTCCGTGCCTAAATGTCACTTTCACAGCGAAATAAGCCCAGTTTGGCCCTGTTCACTTTTGCTTAGCAGAGTCTGTATCTTCAAAACTAGACACTCTGCAGGCCTATAAGCTTGGCTGGGGGCAGAGAAGCAGAGTCTGAGCAGCTACAGGAAGGATGGAGGGGTTCAGACAAGGTTTTCCAAGTCCGTGCCTAAATGTCACTTTCACAGCGAAATAAGCCCAGTTTGGCCCTGTTCACTTTTGCTTAGCAGAGTCTGTATCTTCAAAACTAGACACTCTGCAGGCCTATATCAGCCCAATATCAATATCAGCCCAATATCAATATCAGCCCAATATCAGCATCAGCCCAATATCAGCATCAGCCCAATATCAGCATCAGCCCAATATCAGCATCAGCCCAATATCAGCATCAGCCCAATATCAGCATCAGCCCAATATCAGCATCAGCCCAATATCAGCATCAGCCCAATATCAGCATCAGCCCAATATCAGCATCAGCCCAATATCAGCATCAGCCCAATATCAGCATCAGCCCAATATCAGCATCAGCCCAATATCAGCATCAGCCCAATATCAGCATCAGCCCAATATCAGCATCAGCCCAATATCAGCATCAGCCCAATATCAGCATCAGCCCAATATCAGCATCAGCCCAATATCAGCATCAGCCCAATATCAGCATCAGCCCAATATCAGCATCAGCCCAATATCAGCATCAGCCCAATATCAGCATCAGCCCAATATCAGCATCAGCCCAATATCAGCATCAGCCCAATATCAGCATCAGCCCAATATCAGCATCAGCCCAATATCAGCATCAGCCCAATATCAGCATCAGCCCAATATCAGCATCAGCCCAATATCAGCATCAGCCCAATATCAGCATCAGCCCAATATCAGCATCAGCCCAATATCAGCGCATCAGCCCAATATCAGCATCAGCCCAATATCAGCATCAGCCCAATATCAGCATCAGCCCAATATCAGCATCAGCCCAATATCAGCATCAGCCCAATATCAGCATCAGCCCAATATCAGCATCAGCCCAATATCAGCATCAGCCCAATATCAGCATCAGCCCAATATCAGCATCAGCCCAATATCAGCATCAGCCCAATATCAGCATCAGCCCAATATCAGCATCAGCCTAGACACTCTGCAGGCCTATAAGCTTGGCTGGGGGCAGAGAAGCAGCCCAATATGATATATATCAGCTGATGCTGATATTGGGCTGATGCTGATATTGGGCTGATGCTGATATTGGGCCTGATGCTGATATTGGGCTGATGCTGATATTGGGCTGATGCTGATATTGGGCTGATGCTGATATTGGGCTGATGCTGATATTGGGCTGATGCTGATATTGGGCTGATGCTGATATTGGGCTGATGCTGATATTGGGCTGATGCTGATATTGGGCTGATGCTGATATTGGGCTGATGCTGATATTGGGCTGATGCTGATATTGGGCTGATGCTGATATTGGGCTGATGCTGATATTGGGCTGATGCTGATATTGGGCTGATGCTGATATTGGGCTGATGCTGATATTGGGCTGATGCTGATATTGGGCTGATGCTGATATTGGGCTGATGCTGATATTGGGCTGATGCTGATATTGGGCTGATGCTGATATTGGCTGATGCTGATATTGGGCTGATGCTGATATTGGGCTGATGCTGATATTGGGCTGATGCTGATATTGGGCTGATGCTGATATTGGGCTGATGCTGATATTGGGCTGATGCTGATATTGGGCTGATGCTGATATTGGGCTGATGCTGATATTGGGCTGATGCTGATATTGGGCTGATGCTGATATTGGGCTGATGCTGATATTGGGCTGATGCTGATATTGGGCTGATGCTGATATTGGGCTGATGCTGATATTGGGCTGATGCTGATATTGGGCTGATGCTGATATTGGGCTGATGCTGATATTGGGCTGATGCTGATATTGGGCTGATGCTGATATTGGGCTGATGCTGATATTGGGCTGATGCTGATATTGGGCTGATGCTGATATTGGGCTGATGCTGATATTGGGCTGATGCTGATATTGGGCTGATGCTGATATTGGGCTGATGCTGATATTGGGCTGATGCTGATATTGGGCTGATGCTGATATTGGGCTGATGCTGATATTGGGCTGATGCTGATATTGGGCTGATGCTGATATTGGGCTGATGCTGATATTGGGCTGATGCTGATATTGGGCTGATGCTGATATTGGGCTGATGCTGATATTGGGCTGATATTGATATTGGGCTGATATTGATATTGGGCTGATATTGATATTGGGCTGATATTGATATTGGGCTGATATTGATATTGGGCTGATATTGATATTGGGCTGATATTGATATTGGGCTGATATTGATATTGGGCTGATATTGATATTGGGCTGATATTGATATTGGGCTGATATTGATATTGGTTGATATTGGGCTGATATTGATATTGGGCTGATATTGATATTGGGCTGATATTGATATTGGGCTGATATTGATATTGGGCTGATATTGATATTGGGCTGATATTGATATTGGGCTGATATTGATATTGGGCTGATATTGATATTGGGCTGATATTGATATTGGGCTGATATTGATATTGGGCTGATATTGATATTGGGCTGATATTGATATTGGGCTGATATTGATATTGGGCTGATATTGATATTGGGCTGATATTGATATTGGGCTGATATTGATATTGGGCTGATATTGATATTGGGCTGATATTGATATTGGGCTGATATTGATATTGGGCTGATATTGATATTGGGCTGATATTGATATTGGGCTGATATAGGCCTGCAGAGTGTCTAGTTTTGAAGATACAGACTCTGCTAAGCAAAAGTGAACAGGGCCAAACTGGGCTTATTTCGCTGTGAAAGTGACATTTAGGCACGGACTTGGAAAACCTTGTCTGAACCCCTCCATCCTTCCTGTAGCTGCTCAGACTCTGCTTCTCTGCCCCCAGCCAAGCTTATAGGCCTGCAGAGTGTCTAGTTTTGAAGATACAGACTCTGCTAAGCAAAAGTGAACAGGGCCAAACTGGGCTTATTTCGCTGTGAAAGTGACATTTAGGCACGGAGTTGGAAAACCTTGTCTGAACCCCTCCATCCTTCCTGTAGCTGCTCAGACTCTGCTTCTCTGCCCCCAGCCAAGCTTATAGGCCTGCAGAGTGTCTAGTTTTGAAGATACAGACTCTGCTAAGCAAAAGTGAACAGGGCCAAACTGGGCTTATTTCGCTGTGAAAGTGACATTTAGGCACGGAGTTGGAAAACCTTGTCTGAACCCCTCCATCCTTCCTGTAGCTGCTCAGACTCTGCTTCTCTGCCCCCAGCCAAGCTTATAGGCCTGCAGAGTGTCTAGTTTTGAAGATACAGACTCTGCTAAGCAAAAGTGAACAGGGCCAAACTGGGCTTATTTCGCTGTGAAAGTGACATTTAGGCACGGAGTTGGAAAACCTTGTCTGAACCCCTCCATCCTTCCTGTAGCTGCTCAGACTCTGCTTCTCTGCCCCCAGCCAAGCTTATAGGCCTGCAGAGTGTCTAGTTTTGAAGATACAGACTCTGCTAAGCAAAAGTGAACAGGGCCAAACTGGGCTTATTTCGCTGTGAAAGTGACATTTAGGCACGGAGTTGGAAAACCTTGTCTGAACCCCTCCATCCTTCCTGTAGCTGCTCAGACTCTGCTTCTCTGCCCCCAGCCAAGCTTATAGGCCTGCAGAGTGTCTAGTTTTGAAGATACAGACTCTGCTAAGCAAAAGTGAACAGGGCCAAACTGGGCTTATTTCGCTGTGAAAGTGACATTTAGGCACGGAGTTGGAAAACCTTGTCTGAACCCCTCCATCCTTCCTGTAGCTGCTCAGACTCTGCTTCTCTGCCCCCAGCCAAGCTTATAGGCCTGCAGAGTGTCTAGTTTTGAAGATACAGACTCTGCTAAGCAAAAGTGAACAGGGCCAAACTGGGCTTATTTCGCTGTGAAAGTGACATTTAGGCACGGAGTTGGAAAACCTTGTCTGAACCCCTCCATCCTTCCTGTAGCTGCTCAGACTCTGCTTCTCTGCCCCCAGCCAAGCTTATAGGCCTGCAGAGTGTCTAGTTTTGAAGATACAGACTCTGCTAAGCAAAAGTGAACAGGGCCAAACTGGGCTTATTTCGCTGTGAAAGTGACATTTAGGCACGGAGTTGGAAAACCTTGTCTGAACCCCTCCATCCTTCCTGTAGCTGCTCAGACTCTGCTTCTCTGCCCCCAGCCAAGCTTATAGGCCTGCAGAGTGTCTAGTTTTGAAGATACAGACTCTGCTAAGCAAAAGTGAACAGGGCCAAACTGGGCTTATTTCGCTGTGAAAGTGACATTTAGGCACGGAGTTGGAAAACCTTGTCTGAACCCCTCCATCCTTCCTGTAGCTGCTCAGACTCTGCTTCTCTGCCCCCAGCCAAGCTTATAGGCCTGCAGAGTGTCTAGTTTTGAAGATACAGACTCTGCTAAGCAAAAGTGAACAGGGCCAAACTGGGCTTATTTCGCTGTGAAAGTGACATTTAGGCACGGAGTTGGAAAACCTTGTCTGAACCCCTCCATCCTTCCTGTAGCTGCTCAGACTCTGCTTCTCTGCCCCCAGCCAAGCTTATAGGCCTGCAGAGTGTCTAGTTTTGAAGATACAGACTCTGCTAAGCAAAAGTGAACAGGGCCAAACTGGGCTTATTTCGCTGTGAAAGTGACATTTAGGCACGGAGTTGGAAAACCTTGTCTGAACCCCTCCATCCTTCCTGTAGCTGCTCAGACTCTGCTTCTCTGCCCCCAGCCAAGCTTATAGGCCTGCAGAGTGTCTAGTTTTGAAGATACAGACTCTGCTAAGCAAAAGTGAACAGGGCCAAACTGGGCTTATTTCGCTGTGAAAGTGACATTTAGGCACGGAGTTGGAAAACCTTGTCTGAACCCCTCCATCCTTCCTGTAGCTGCTCAGACTCTGCTTCTCTGCCCCCAGCCAAGCTTATAGGCCTGCAGAGTGTCTAGTTTTGAAGATACAGACTCTGCTAAGCAAAAGTGAACAGGGCCAAACTGGGCTTATTTCGCTGTGAAAGTGACATTTAGGCACGGAGTTGGAAAACCTTGTCTGAACCCCTCCATCCTTCCTGTAGCTGCTCAGACTCTGCTTCTCTGCCCCCAGCCAAGCTTATAGGCCTGCAGAGTGTCTAGTTTTGAAGATACAGACTCTGCTAAGCAAAAGTGAACAGGGCCAAACTGGGCTTATTTCGCTGTGAAAGTGACATTTAGGCACGGAGTTGGAAAACCTTGTCTGAACCCCTCCATCCTTCCTGTAGCTGCTCAGACTCTGCTTCTCTGCCCCCAGCCAAGCTTATAGGCCTGCAGAGTGTCTAGTTTTGAAGATACAGACTCTGCTAAGCAAAAGTGAACAGGGCCAAACTGGGCTTATTTCGCTGTGAAAGTGACATTTAGGCACGGAGTTGGAAAACCTTGTCTGAACCCCTCCATCCTTCCTGTAGCTGCTCAGACTCTGCTTCTCTGCCCCCAGCCAAGCTTATAGGCCTGCAGAGTGTCTAGTTTTGAAGATACAGACTCTGCTAAGCAAAAGTGAACAGGGCCAAACTGGGCTTATTTCGCTGTGAAAGTGACATTTAGGCACGGAGTTGGAAAACCTTGTCTGAACCCCTCCATCCTTCCTGTAGCTGCTCAGACTCTGCTTCTCTGCCCCCAGCCAAGCTTATAGGCCTGCAGAGTGTCTAGTTTTGAAGATACAGACTCTGCTAAGCAAAAGTGAACAGGGCCAAACTGGGCTTATTTCGCTGTGAAAGTGACATTTAGGCACGGAGTTGGAAAACCTTGTCTGAACCCCTCCATCCTTCCTGTAGCTGCTCAGACTCTGCTTCTCTGCCCCCAGCCAAGCTTATAGGCCTGCAGAGTGTCTAGTTTTGAAGATACAGACTCTGCTAAGCAAAAGTGAACAGGGCCAAACTGGGCTTATTTCGCTGTGAAAGTGACATTTAGGCACGGAGTTGGAAAACCTTGTCTGAACCCCTCCATCCTTCCTGTAGCTGCTCAGACTCTGCTTCTCTGCCCCCAGCCAAGCTTATAGGCCTGCAGAGTGTCTAGTTTTGAAGATACAGACTCTGCTAAGCAAAAGTGAACAGGGCCAAACTGGGCTTATTTCGCTGTGAAAGTGACATTTAGGCACGGAGTTGGAAAACCTTGTCTGAACCCCTCCATCCTTCCTGTTGCTGCTCAGACTCTGCTTCTCTGCCCCCAGCCAAGCTTATAGGCCTGCAGAGTGTCTAGTTTTGAAGATACAGACTCTGCTAAGCAAAAGTGAACAGGGCCAAACTGGGCTTATTTCGCTGTGAAAGTGACATTTAGGCACGGAGTTGGAAAACCTTGTCTGAACCCCTCCATCCTTCCTGTAGCTGCTCAGACTCTGCTTCTCTGCCCCCAGCCAAGCTTATAGGCCTGCAGAGTGTCTAGTTTTGAAGATACAGACTCTGCTAAGCAAAAGTGAACAGGGCCAAACTGGGCTTATTTCGCTGTGAAAGTGACATTTAGGCACGGAGTTGGAAAACCTTGTCTGAACCCCTCCATCCTTCCTGTAGCTGCTCAGACTCTGCTTCTCTGCCCCCAGCCAAGCTTATAGGCCTGCAGAGTGTCTAGTTTTGAAGATACAGACTCTGCTAAGCAAAAGTGAACAGGGCCAAACTGGGCTTATTTCGCTGTGAAAGTGACATTTAGGCACGGAGTTGGAAAACCTTGTCTGAACCCCTCCATCCTTCCTGTAGCTGCTCAGACTCTGCTTCTCTGCCCCCAGCCAAGCTTATAGGCCTGCAGAGTGTCTAGTTTTGAAGATACAGACTCTGCTAAGCAAAAGTGAACAGGGCCAAACTGGGCTTATTTCGCTGTGAAATGTCGATGTCACTTTCACAGCGAAATAAGCCCAGTTTGGCCCTGTTCACTTTTGCTTAGCAGAGTCTGTATCTTCAAAACTAGACACTCTGCAGGCCTATAAGCTTGGCTGGGGGCAGAGAAGCAGAGTCTGAGCAGCTACAGGAAGGATGGAGGGGTTCAGACAAGGTTTTCCAACTCCGTGCCTAAATGTCACTTTCACAGCGAAATAAGCCCAGTTTGGCCCTGTTCACTTTTGCTTAGCAGAGTCTGTATCTTCAAAACTAGACACTCTGCAGGCCTATAAGCTTGGCTGGGGGCAGAGAAGCAGAGTCTGAGCAGCTACAGGAAGGATGGAGGGGTTCAGACAAGGTTTTCCAACTCCGTGCCTAAATGTCACTTTCACAGCGAAATAAGCCCAGTTTGGCCCTGTTCACTTTTGCTTAGCAGAGTCTGTATCTTCAAAACTAGACACTCTGCAGGCCTATAAGCTTGGCTGGGGGCAGAGAAGCAGAGTCTGAGCAGCTACAGGAAGGATGGAGGGGTTCAGACAAGGTTTTCCAACTCCGTGCCTAAATGTCACTTTCACAGCGAAATAAGCCCAGTTTGGCCCTGTTCACTTTTGCTTAGCAGAGTCTGTATCTTCAAAACTAGACACTCTGCAGGCCTATAAGCTTGGCTGGGGGCAGAGAAGCAGAGTCTGAGCAGCTACAGGAAGGATGGAGGGGTTCAGACAAGGTTTTCCAACTCCGTGCCTAAATGTCACTTTCACAGCGAAATAAGCCCAGTTTGGCCCTGTTCACTTTTGCTTAGCAGAGTCTGTATCTTCAAAACTAGACACTCTGCAGGCCTATAAGCTTGGCTGGGGGCAGAGAAGCAGAGTCTGAGCAGCTACAGGAAGGATGGAGGGGTTCAGACAAGGTTTTCCAACTCCGTGCCTAAATGTCACTTTCACAGCGAAATAAGCCCAGTTTGGCCCTGTTCACTTTTGCTTAGCAGAGTCTGTATCTTCAAAACTAGACACTCTGCAGGCCTATAAGCTTGGCTGGGGGCAGAGAAGCAGAGTCTGAGCAGCTACAGGAAGGATGGAGGGGTTCAGACAAGGTTTTCCAACTCCGTGCCTAAATGTCACTTTCACAGCGAAATAAGCCCAGTTTGGCCCTGTTCACTTTTGCTTAGCAGAGTCTGTATCTTCAAAACTAGACACTCTGCAGGCCTATAAGCTTGGCTGGGGGCAGAGAAGCAGAGTCTGAGCAGCTACAGGAAGGATGGAGGGGTTCAGACAAGGTTTTCCAACTCCGTGCCTAAATGTCACTTTCACAGCGAAATAAGCCCAGTTTGGCCCTGTTCACTTTTGCTTAGCAGAGTCTGTATCTTCAAAACTAGACACTCTGCAGGCCTATAAGCTTGGCTGGGGGCAGAGAAGCAGAGTCTGAGCAGCTACAGGAAGGATGGAGGGGTTCAGACAAGGTTTTCCAACTCCGTGCCTAAATGTCACTTTCACAGCGAAATAAGCCCAGTTTGGCCCTGTTCACTTTTGCTTAGCAGAGTCTGTATCTTCAAAACTAGACACTCTGCAGGCCTATAAGCTTGGCTGGGGGCAGAGAAGCAGAGTCTGAGCAGCTACAGGAAGGATGGAGGGGTTCAGACAAGGTTTTCCAACTCCGTGCCTAAATGTCACTTTCACAGCGAAATAAGCCCAGTTTGGCCCTGTTCACTTTTGCTTAGCAGAGTCTGTATCTTCAAAACTAGACACTCTGCAGGCCTATAAGCTTGGCTGGGGGCAGAGAAGCAGAGTCTGAGCAGCTACAGGAAGGATGGAGGGGTTCAGACAAGGTTTTCCAACTCCGTGCCTAAATGTCACTTTCACAGCGAAATAAGCCCAGTTTGGCCCTGTTCACTTTTGCTTAGCAGAGTCTGTATCTTCAAAACTAGACACTCTGCAGGCCTATAAGCTTGGCTGGGGGCAGAGAAGCAGAGTCTGAGCAGCTACAGGAAGGATGGAGGGGTTCAGACAAGGTTTTCCAACTCCGTGCCTAAATGTCACTTTCACAGCGAAATAAGCCCAGTTTGGCCCTGTTCACTTTTGCTTAGCAGAGTCTGTATCTTCAAAACTAGACACTCTGCAGGCCTATAAGCTTGGCTGGGGGCAGAGAAGCAGAGTCTGAGCAGCTACAGGAAGGATGGAGGGGTTCAGACAAGGTTTTCCAACTCCGTGCCTAAATGTCACTTTCACAGCGAAATAAGCCCAGTTTGGCCCTGTTCACTTTTGCTTAGCAGAGTCTGTATCTTCAAAACTAGACACTCTGCAGGCCTATAAGCTTGGCTGGGGGCAGAGAAGCAGAGTCTGAGCAGCTACAGGAAGGATGGAGGGGTTCAGACAAGGTTTTCCAAGTCCGTGCCTAAATGTCACTTTCACAGCGAAATAAGCCCAGTTTGGCCCTGTTCACTTTTGCTTAGCAGAGTCTGTATCTTCAAAACTAGACACTCTGCAGGCCTATATCAGCCCAATATCAATATCAGCCCAATATCAATATCAGCCCAATATCAGCATCAGCCCAATATCAGCATCAGCCCAATATCAGCATCAGCCCAATATCAGCATCAGCCCAATATCAGCATCAGCCCAATATCAGCATCAGCCCAATATCAGCATCAGCCCAATATCAGCATCAGCCCAATATCAGCATCAGCCCAATATCAGCATCAGCCCAATATCAGCATCAGCCCAATATCAGCATCAGCCCAATATCAGCATCAGCCCAATATCAGCATCAGCCCAATATCAGCATCAGCCCAATATCAGCATCAGCCCAATATCAGCATCAGCCCAATATCAGCATCAGCCCAATATCAGCATCAGCCCAATATCAGCATCAGCCCAATATCAGCATCAGCCCAATATCAGCATCAGCCCAATATCAGCATCAGCCCAATATCAGCATCAGCCCAATATCAGCATCAGCCCAATATCAGCATCAGCCCAATATCAGCATCAGCCCAATATCAGCATCAGCCCAATATCAGCATCAGCCCAATATCAGCATCAGCCCAATATCAGCATCAGCCCAATATCAGCATCAGCCCAATATCAGCATCAGCCCAATATCAGCATCAGCCCAATATCAGCATCAGCCCAATATCAGCATCAGCCCAATATCAGCATCAGCCCAATATCAGCATCAGCCCAATATCAGCATCAGCCCAATATCAGCATCAGCCCAATATCAGCATCAGCCCAATATCAGCATCAGCCCAATATCAGCATCAGCCCAATATCAGCATCAGCCCAATATCAGCATCAGCCCAATATCAGCATCAGCCCAATATCAGCATCAGCCCAATATCAGCATCAGCCCAATATCAGCATCAGCCCAATATCAGCATCAGCCCAATATCAGCATCAGCCCAATATCAGCATCAGCCCAATATCAGCATCAGCCCAATATCAGCATCAGCCCAATATCAGCATCAGCCCAATATCAGCATCAGCCCAATATCAGCATCAGCCCAATATCAGCATCGATGGAGGGGTTCAGACAAGGTTTTCCAACTCCGTGCCTAAATGTCACTTTCACAGCGAAATAAGCCCAGTTTGGCCCTGTTCACTTTTTCTTAGCAGAGTCTGTATCTTCAAAACTAGACACTCTGCAGGCCTATAAGCTTGGCTGGGGGCAGAGAAGCAGAGTCTGAGCAGCTACAGGAAGGATGGAGGGGTTCAGACAAGGTTTTCCAACTCCGTGCCTAAATGTCACTTTCACAGCGAAATAAGCCCAGTTTGGCCCTGTTCACTTTTGCTTAGCAGAGTCTGTATCTTCAAAACTAGACACTCTGCAGGCCTATAAGCTTGGCTGGGGGCAGAGAAGCAGAGTCTGAGCAGCTACAGGAAGGATGGAGGGGTTCAGACAAGGTTTTCCAACTCCGTGCCTAAATGTCACTTTCACAGCGAAATAAGCCCAGTTTGGCCCTGTTCACTTTTGCTTAGCAGAGTCTGTATCTTCAAAACTAGACACTCTGCAGGCCTATAAGCTTGGCTGGGGGCAGAGAAGCAGAGTCTGAGCAGCTACAGGAAGGATGGAGGGGTTCAGACAAGGTTTTCCAACTCCGTGCCTAAATGTCACTTTCACAGCGAAATAAGCCCAGTTTGGCCCTGTTCACTTTTTCTTAGCAGAGTCTGTATCTTCAAAACTAGACACTCTGCAGGCCTATAAGCTTGGCTGGGGGCAGAGAAGCAGAGTCTGAGCAGCTACAGGAAGGATGGAGGGGTTCAGACAAGGTTTTCCAACTCCGTGCCTAAATGTCACTTTCACAGCGAAATAAGCCCAGTTTGGCCCTGTTCACTTTTGCTTAGCAGAGTCTGTATCTTCAAAACTAGACACTCTGCAGGCCTATAAGCTTGGCTGGGGGCAGAGAAGCAGAGTCTGAGCAGCTACAGGAAGGATGGAGGGGTTCAGACAAGGTTTTCCAACTCCGTGCCTAAATGTCACTTTCACAGCGAAATAAGCCCAGTTTGGCCCTGTTCACTTTTGCTTAGCAGAGTCTGTATCTTCAAAACTAGACACTCTGCAGGCCTATAAGCTTGGCTGGGGGCAGAGAAGCAGAGTCTGAGCAGCTACAGGAAGGATGGAGGGGTTCAGACAAGGTTTTCCAACTCCGTGCCTAAATGTCACTTTCACAGCGAAATAAGCCCAGTTTGGCCCTGTTCACTTTTGCTTAGCAGAGTCTGTATCTTCAAAACTAGACACTCTGCAGGCCTATAAGCTTGGCTGGGGGCAGAGAAGCAGAGTCTGAGCAGCTACAGGAAGGATGGAGGGGTTCAGACAAGGTTTTCCAACTCCGTGCCTAAATGTCACTTTCACAGCGAAATAAGCCCAGTTTGGCCCTGTTCACTTTTGCTTAGCAGAGTCTGTATCTTCAAAACTAGACACTCTGCAGGCCTATAAGCTTGGCTGGGGGCAGAGAAGCAGCCCAATATGATATAATATCAGCTGATGCTGATATTGGGCTGATGCTGATATTGGGCTGATGCTGATATTGGGCTGATGCTGATATTGGGCTGATGCTGATATTGGGCTGATGCTGATATTGGGCTGATGCTGATATTGGGCTGATGCTGATATTGGGCTGATGCTGATATTGGGCTGATGCTGATATTGGGCTGATGCTGATATTGGGCTGATGCTGATATTGGGCTGATGCTGATATTGGGCTGATGCTGATATTGGGCTGATGCTGATATTGGGCTGATGCTGATATTGGGCTGATGCTGATATTGGGCTGATGCTGATATTGGGCTGATGCTGATATTGGGCTGATGCTGATATTGGGCTGATGCTGATATTGGGCTGATGCTGATATTGGGCTGATGCTGATATTGGGCTGATGCTGATATTGGGCTGATGCTGATATTGGGCTGATGCTGATATTGGGCTGATGCTGATATTGGGCTGATGCTGATATTGGGCTGATGCTGATATTGGGCTGATGCTGATATTGGGCTGATGCTGATATTGGGCTGATGCTGATATTGGGCTGATGCTGATATTGGGCTGATGCTGATATTGGGCTGATGCTGATATTGGGCTGATGCTGATATTGGGCTGATGCTGATATTGGGCTGATGCTGATATTGGGCTGATGCTGATATTGGGCTGATGCTGATATTGGGCTGATGCTGATATTGGGCTGATGCTGATATTGGGCTGATGCTGATATTGGGCTGATGCTGATATTGGGCTGATGCTGATATTGGGCTGATGCTGATATTGGGCTGATGCTGATATTGGGCTGATGCTGATATTGGGCTGATGCTGATATTGGGCTGATGCTGATATTGGGCTGATGCTGATATTGGGCTGATGCTGATATTGGGCTGATGCTGATATTGGGCTGATGCTGATATTGGGCTGATGCTGATATTGGGCTGATGCTGATATTGGGCTGATGCTGATATTGGGCTGATGCTGATATTGGGCTGATGCTGATATTGGGCTGATGCTGATATTGGGCTGATGCTGATATTGGGCTGATGCTGATATTGGGCTGATGCTGATATTGGGCTGATGCTGATATTGGGCTGATATTGATATTGGGCTGATATTGATATTGGGCTGATATAGGCCTGCAGAGTGTCTAGTTTTGAAGATACAGACTCTGCTAAGCAAAAGTGAACAGGGCCAAACTGGGCTTATTTCGCTGTGAAAGTGACATTTAGGCACGGACTTGGAAAACCTTGTCTGAACCCCTCCATCCTTCCTGTAGCTGCTCAGACTCTGCTTCTCTGCCCCCAGCCAAGCTTATAGGCCTGCAGAGTGTCTAGTTTTGAAGATACAGACTCTGCTAAGCAAAAGTGAACAGGGCCAAACTGGGCTTATTTCGCTGTGAAAGTGACATTTAGGCACGGAGTTGGAAAACCTTGTCTGAACCCCTCCATCCTTCCTGTAGCTGCTCAGACTCTGCTTCTCTGCCCCCAGCCAAGCTTATAGGCCTGCAGAGTGTCTAGTTTTGAAGATACAGACTCTGCTAAGCAAAAGTGAACAGGGCCAAACTGGGCTTATTTCGCTGTGAAAGTGACATTTAGGCACGGAGTTGGAAAACCTTGTCTGAACCCCTCCATCCTTCCTGTAGCTGCTCAGACTCTGCTTCTCTGCCCCCAGCCAAGCTTATAGGCCTGCAGAGTGTCTAGTTTTGAAGATACAGACTCTGCTAAGCAAAAGTGAACAGGGCCAAACTGGGCTTATTTCGCTGTGAAAGTGACATTTAGGCACGGAGTTGGAAAACCTTGTCTGAACCCCTCCATCCTTCCTGTAGCTGCTCAGACTCTGCTTCTCTGCCCCCAGCCAAGCTTATAGGCCTGCAGAGTGTCTAGTTTTGAAGATACAGACTCTGCTAAGCAAAAGTGAACAGGGCCAAACTGGGCTTATTTCGCTGTGAAAGTGACATTTAGGCACGGAGTTGGAAAACCTTGTCTGAACCCCTCCATCCTTCCTGTAGCTGCTCAGACTCTGCTTCTCTGCCCCCAGCCAAGCTTATAGGCCTGCAGAGTGTCTAGTTTTGAAGATACAGACTCTGCTAAGCAAAAGTGAACAGGGCCAAACTGGGCTTATTTCGCTGTGAAAGTGACATTTAGGCACGGAGTTGGAAAACCTTGTCTGAACCCCTCCATCCTTCCTGTAGCTGCTCAGACTCTGCTTCTCTGCCCCCAGCCAAGCTTATAGGCCTGCAGAGTGTCTAGTTTTGAAGATACAGACTCTGCTAAGCAAAAGTGAACAGGGCCAAACTGGGCTTATTTCGCTGTGAAAGTGACATTTAGGCACGGAGTTGGAAAACCTTGTCTGAACCCCTCCATCCTTCCTGTAGCTGCTCAGACTCTGCTTCTCTGCCCCCAGCCAAGCTTATAGGCCTGCAGAGTGTCTAGTTTTGAAGATACAGACTCTGCTAAGCAAAAGTGAACAGGGCCAAACTGGGCTTATTTCGCTGTGAAAGTGACATTTAGGCACGGAGTTGGAAAACCTTGTCTGAACCCCTCCATCCTTCCTGTAGCTGCTCAGACTCTGCTTCTCTGCCCCCAGCCAAGCTTATAGGCCTGCAGAGTGTCTAGTTTTGAAGATACAGACTCTGCTAAGCAAAAGTGAACAGGGCCAAACTGGGCTTATTTCGCTGTGAAAGTGACATTTAGGCACGGAGTTGGAAAACCTTGTCTGAACCCCTCCATCCTTCCTGTAGCTGCTCAGACTCTGCTTCTCTGCCCCCAGCCAAGCTTATAGGCCTGCAGAGTGTCTAGTTTTGAAGATACAGACTCTGCTAAGCAAAAGTGAACAGGGCCAAACTGGGCTTATTTCGCTGTGAAAGTGACATTTAGGCACGGAGTTGGAAAACCTTGTCTGAACCCCTCCATCCTTCCTGTAGCTGCTCAGACTCTGCTTCTCTGCCCCCAGCCAAGCTTATAGGCCTGCAGAGTGTCTAGTTTTGAAGATACAGACTCTGCTAAGCAAAAGTGAACAGGGCCAAACTGGGCTTATTTCGCTGTGAAAGTGACATTTAGGCACGGAGTTGGAAAACCTTGTCTGAACCCCTCCATCCTTCCTGTAGCTGCTCAGACTCTGCTTCTCTGCCCCCAGCCAAGCTTATAGGCCTGCAGAGTGTCTAGTTTTGAAGATACAGACTCTGCTAAGCAAAAGTGAACAGGGCCAAACTGGGCTTATTTCGCTGTGAAAGTGACATTTAGGCACGGAGTTGGAAAACCTTGTCTGAACCCCTCCATCCTTCCTGTAGCTGCTCAGACTCTGCTTCTCTGCCCCCAGCCAAGCTTATAGGCCTGCAGAGTGTCTAGTTTTGAAGATACAGACTCTGCTAAGCAAAAGTGAACAGGGCCAAACTGGGCTTATTTCGCTGTGAAAGTGACATTTAGGCACGGAGTTGGAAAACCTTGTCTGAACCCCTCCATCCTTCCTGTAGCTGCTCAGACTCTGCTTCTCTGCCCCCAGCCAAGCTTATAGGCCTGCAGAGTGTCTAGTTTTGAAGATACAGACTCTGCTAAGCAAAAGTGAACAGGGCCAAACTGGGCTTATTTCGCTGTGAAAGTGACATTTAGGCACGGAGTTGGAAAACCTTGTCTGAACCCCTCCATCCTTCCTGTAGCTGCTCAGACTCTGCTTCTCTGCCCCCAGCCAAGCTTATAGGCCTGCAGAGTGTCTAGTTTTGAAGATACAGACTCTGCTAAGCAAAAGTGAACAGGGCCAAACTGGGCTTATTTCGCTGTGAAAGTGACATCGAAATTTCACAGCGAAATAAGCCCAGTTTGGCCCTGTTCACTTTTGCTTAGCAGAGTCTGTATCTTCAAAACTAGACACTCTGCAGGCCTATAAGCTTGGCTGGGGGCAGAGAAGCAGAGTCTGAGCAGCTACAGGAAGGATGGAGGGGTTCAGACAAGGTTTTCCAACTCCGTGCCTAAATGTCACTTTCACAGCGAAATAAGCCCAGTTTGGCCCTGTTCACTTTTGCTTAGCAGAGTCTGTATCTTCAAAACTAGACACTCTGCAGGCCTATAAGCTTGGCTGGGGGCAGAGAAGCAGAGTCTGAGCAGCTACAGGAAGGATGGAGGGGTTCAGACAAGGTTTTCCAACTCCGTGCCTAAATGTCACTTTCACAGCGAAATAAGCCCAGTTTGGCCCTGTTCACTTTTGCTTAGCAGAGTCTGTATCTTCAAAACTAGACACTCTGCAGGCCTATAAGCTTGGCTGGGGGCAGAGAAGCAGAGTCTGAGCAGCTACAGGAAGGATGGAGGGGTTCAGACAAGGTTTTCCAACTCCGTGCCTAAATGTCACTTTCACAGCGAAATAAGCCCAGTTTGGCCCTGTTCACTTTTGCTTAGCAGAGTCTGTATCTTCAAAACTAGACACTCTGCAGGCCTATAAGCTTGGCTGGGGGCAGAGAAGCAGAGTCTGAGCAGCTACAGGAAGGATGGAGGGGTTCAGACAAGGTTTTCCAACTCCGTGCCTAAATGTCACTTTCACAGCGAAATAAGCCCAGTTTGGCCCTGTTCACTTTTGCTTAGCAGAGTCTGTATCTTCAAAACTAGACACTCTGCAGGCCTATAAGCTTGGCTGGGGGCAGAGAAGCAGAGTCTGAGCAGCTACAGGAAGGATGGAGGGGTTCAGACAAGGTTTTCCAACTCCGTGCCTAAATGTCACTTTCACAGCGAAATAAGCCCAGTTTGGCCCTGTTCACTTTTGCTTAGCAGAGACTGTATCTTCAAAACTAGACACTCTGCAGGCCTATAAGCTTGGCTGGGGGCAGAGAAGCAGAGTCTGAGCAGCTACAGGAAGGATGGAGGGGTTCAGACAAGGTTTTCCAACTCCGTGCCTAAATGTCACTTTCACAGCGAAATAAGCCCAGTTTGGCCCTGTTCACTTTTGCTTAGCAGAGTCTGTATCTTCAAAACTAGACACTCTGCAGGCCTATAAGCTTGGCTGGGGGCAGAGAAGCAGAGTCTGAGCAGCTACAGGAAGGATGGAGGGGTTCAGACAAGGTTTTCCAACTCCGTGCCTAAATGTCACTTTCACAGCGAAATAAGCCCAGTTTGGCCCTGTTCACTTTTGCTTAGCAGAGTCTGTATCTTCAAAACTAGACACTCTGCAGGCCTATAAGCTTGGCTGGGGGCAGAGAAGCAGAGTCTGAGCAGCTACAGGAAGGATGGAGGGGTTCAGACAAGGTTTTCCAACTCCGTGCCTAAATGTCACTTTCACAGCGAAATAAGCCCAGTTTGGCCCTGTTCACTTTTGCTTAGCAGAGTCTGTATCTTCAAAACTAGACACTCTGCAGGCCTATAAGCTTGGCTGGGGGCAGAGAAGCAGAGTCTGAGCAGCTACAGGAAGGATGGAGGGGTTCAGACAAGGTTTTCCAACTCCGTGCCTAAATGTCACTTTCACAGCGAAATAAGCCCAGTTTGGCCCTGTTCACTTTTGCTTAGCAGAGTCTGTATCTTCAAAACTAGACACTCTGCAGGCCTATAAGCTTGGCTGGGGGCAGAGAAGCAGAGTCTGAGCAGCTACAGGAAGGATGGAGGGGTTCAGACAAGGTTTTCCAACTCCGTGCCTAAATGTCACTTTCACAGCGAAATAAGCCCAGTTTGGCCCTGTTCACTTTTGCTTAGCAGAGTCTGTATCTTCAAAACTAGACACTCTGCAGGCCTATAAGCTTGGCTGGGGGCAGAGAAGCAGAGTCTGAGCAGCTACAGGAAGGATGGAGGGGTTCAGACAAGGTTTTCCAACTCTGTGCCTAAATGTCACTTTCACAGCGAAATAAGCCCAGTTTGGCCCTGTTCACTTTTGCTTAGCAGAGTCTGTATCTTCAAAACTAGACACTCTGCAGGCCTATATCAGCCCAATATCAATATCAGCCCAATATCAATATCAGCCCAATATCAGCATCAGCCCAATATCAGCATCAGCCCAATATCAGCATCAGCCCAATATCAGCATCAGCCCAATATCAGCATCAGCCCAATATCAGCATCAGCCCAATATCAGCATCAGCCCAATATCAGCATCAGCCCAATATCAGCATCAGCCCAATATCAGCATCAGCCCAATATCAGCATCAGCCCAATATCAGCATCAGCCCAATATCAGCATCAGCCCAATATCAGCATCAGCCCAATATCAGCATCAGCCCAATATCAGCATCAGCCCAATATCAGCATCAGCCCAATATCAGCATCAGCCCAATATCAGCATCAGCCCAATATCAGCATCAGCCCAATATCAGCATCAGCCCAATATCAGCATCAGCCCAATATCAGCATCAGCCCAATATCAGCATCAGCCCAATATCAGCATCAGCCCAATATCAGCATCAGCCCAATATCAGCATCAGCCCAATATCAGCATCAGCCCAATATCAGCATCAGCCCAATATCAGCATCAGCCCAATATCAGCATCAGCCCAATATCAGCATCAGCCCAATATCAGCATCAGCCCAATATCAGCATCAGCCCAATATCAGCATCAGCCCAATATCAGCATCAGCCCAATATCAGCATCAGCCCAATATCAGCATCAGCCCAATATCAGCATCAGCCCAATATCAGCATCAGCCCAATATCAGCATCAGCCCAATATCAGCATCAGCCCAATATCAGCATCAGCCCAATATCAGCATCAGCCCAATATCAGCATCAGCCCAATATCAGCATCAGCCCAATATCAGCATCAGCCCAATATCAGCATCAGCCCAATATCAGCATCAGCCCAATATCAGCATCAGCCCAATATCAGCATCAGCCCAATATCAGCATCAGCCCAATATCAGCATCAGCCCAATATCAGCATCAGCCCAATATCAGCATCAGCCCAATATCAGCATCAGCTGATATTATATCATATTGGGCTGCTTCTCTGCCCCCAGCCAAGCTTATAGGCCTGCAGAGTGTCTAGGGCTGATGCTGATATTGGGCTGATGCTGATATTGGGCTGATGCTGATATTGGGCTGATGCTGATATTGGGCTGATGCTGATATTGGGCTGATGCTGATATTGGGCTGATGCTGATATTGGGCTGATGCTGATATTGGGCTGATGCTGATATTGGGCTGATGCTGATATTGGGCTGATGCTGATATTGGGCTGATGCTGATATTGGGCTGATGCTGATATTGGGCTGATGCTGATATTGGGCTGATGCTGATATTGGGCTGATGCTGATATTGGGCTGATGCTGATATTGGGCTGATGCTGATATTGGGCTGATGCTGATATTGGGCTGATGCTGATATTGGGCTGATGCTGATATTGGGCTGATGCTGATATTGGGCTGATGCTGATATTGGGCTGATGCTGATATTGGGCTGATGCTGATATTGGGCTGATGCTGATATTGGGCTGATGCTGATATTGGGCTGATGCTGATATTGGGCTGATGCTGATATTGGGCTGATGCTGATATTGGGCTGATGCTGATATTGGGCTGATGCTGATATTGGGCTGATGCTGATATTGGGCTGATGCTGATATTGGGCTGATGCTGATATTGGGCTGATGCTGATATTGGGCTGATGCTGATATTGGGCTGATGCTGATATTGGGCTGATGCTGATATTGGGCTGATGCTGATATTGGGCTGATGCTGATATTGGGCTGATGCTGATATTGGGCTGATGCTGATATTGGGCTGATGCTGATATTGGGCTGATGCTGATATTGGGCTGATGCTGATATTGGGCTGATGCTGATATTGGGCTGATGCTGATATTGGGCTGATGCTGATATTGGGCTGATGCTGATATTGGGCTGATGCTGATATTGGGCTGATGCTGATATTGGGCTGATGCTGATATTGGGCTGATGCTGATATTGGGCTGATGCTGATATTGGGCTGATGCTGATATTGGGCTGATGCTGATATTGGGCTGATGCTGATATTGGGCTGATGCTGATATTGGGCTGATGCTGATATTGGGCTGATGCTGATATTGGGCTGATGCTGATATTGGGCTGATGCTGATATTGGGCTGATGCTGATATTGGGCTGATGCTGATATTGGGCTGATGCTGATATTGGGCTGATGCTGATATTGGGCTGATGCTGATATTGGGCTGATGCTGATATTGGGCTGATGCTGATATTGGGCTGATGCTGATATTGGGCTGATGCTGATATTGGGCTGATGCTGATATTGGGCTGATATTGATATTGGGCTGATATTGATATTGGGCTGATATAGGCCTGCAGAGTGTCTAGTTTTGAAGATACAGACTCTGCTAAGCAAAAGTGAACAGGGCCAAACTGGGCTTATTTCGCTGTGAAAGTGACATTTAGGCACGGACTTGGAAAACCTTGTCTGAACCCCTCCATCCTTCCTGTAGCTGCTCAGACTCTGCTTCTCTGCCCCCAGCCAAGCTTATAGGCCTGCAGAGTGTCTAGTTTTGAAGATACAGACTCTGCTAAGCAAAAGTGAACAGGGCCAAACTGGGCTTATTTCGCTGTGAAAGTGACATTTAGGCACGGAGTTGGAAAACCTTGTCTGAACCCCTCCATCCTTCCTGTAGCTGCTCAGACTCTGCTTCTCTGCCCCCAGCCAAGCTTATAGGCCTGCAGAGTGTCTAGTTTTGAAGATACAGACTCTGCTAAGCAAAAGTGAACAGGGCCAAACTGGGCTTATTTCGCTGTGAAAGTGACATTTAGGCACGGAGTTGGAAAACCTTGTCTGAACCCCTCCATCCTTCCTGTAGCTGCTCAGACTCTGCTTCTCTGCCCCCAGCCAAGCTTATAGGCCTGCAGAGTGTCTAGTTTTGAAGATACAGACTCTGCTAAGCAAAAGTGAACAGGGCCAAACTGGGCTTATTTCGCTGTGAAAGTGACATTTAGGCACGGAGTTGGAAAACCTTGTCTGAACCCCTCCATCCTTCCTGTAGCTGCTCAGACTCTGCTTCTCTGCCCCCAGCCAAGCTTATAGGCCTGCAGAGTGTCTAGTTTTGAAGATACAGACTCTGCTAAGCAAAAGTGAACAGGGCCAAACTGGGCTTATTTCGCTGTGAAAGTGACATTTAGGCACGGAGTTGGAAAACCTTGTCTGAACCCCTCCATCCTTCCTGTAGCTGCTCAGACTCTGCTTCTCTGCCCCCAGCCAAGCTTATAGGCCTGCAGAGTGTCTAGTTTTGAAGATACAGACTCTGCTAAGCAAAAGTGAACAGGGCCAAACTGGGCTTATTTCGCTGTGAAAGTGACATTTAGGCACGGAGTTGGAAAACCTTGTCTGAACCCCTCCATCCTTCCTGTAGCTGCTCAGACTCTGCTTCTCTGCCCCCAGCCAAGCTTATAGGCCTGCAGAGTGTCTAGTTTTGAAGATACAGACTCTGCTAAGCAAAAGTGAACAGGGCCAAACTGGGCTTATTTCGCTGTGAAAGTGACATTTAGGCACGGAGTTGGAAAACCTTGTCTGAACCCCTCCATCCTTCCTGTAGCTGCTCAGACTCTGCTTCTCTGCCCCCAGCCAAGCTTATAGGCCTGCAGAGTGTCTAGTTTTGAAGATACAGACTCTGCTAAGCAAAAGTGAACAGGGCCAAACTGGGCTTATTTCGCTGTGAAAGTGACATTTAGGCACGGAGTTGGAAAACCTTGTCTGAACCCCTCCATCCTTCCTGTAGCTGCTCAGACTCTGCTTCTCTGCCCCCAGCCAAGCTTATAGGCCTGCAGAGTGTCTAGTTTTGAAGATACAGACTCTGCTAAGCAAAAGTGAACAGGGCCAAACTGGGCTTATTTCGCTGTGAAAGTGACATTTAGGCACGGAGTTGGAAAACCTTGTCTGAACCCCTCCATCCTTCCTGTAGCTGCTCAGACTCTGCTTCTCTGCCCCCAGCCAAGCTTATAGGCCTGCAGAGTGTCTAGTTTTGAAGATACAGACTCTGCTAAGCAAAAGTGAACAGGGCCAAACTGGGCTTATTTCGCTGTGAAAGTGACATTTAGGCACGGAGTTGGAAAACCTTGTCTGAACCCCTCCATCCTTCCTGTAGCTGCTCAGACTCTGCTTCTCTGCCCCCAGCCAAGCTTATAGGCCTGCAGAGTGTCTAGTTTTGAAGATACAGACTCTGCTAAGCAAAAGTGAACAGGGCCAAACTGGGCTTATTTCGCTGTGAAAGTGACATTTAGGCACGGAGTTGGAAAACCTTGTCTGAACCCCTCCATCCTTCCTGTAGCTGCTCAGACTCTGCTTCTCTGCCCCCAGCCAAGCTTATAGGCCTGCAGAGTGTCTAGTTTTGAAGATACAGACTCTGCTAAGCAAAAGTGAACAGGGCCAAACTGGGCTTATTTCGCTGTGAAAGTGACATCGAAATTTCACAGCGAAATAAGCCCAGTTTGGCCCTGTTCACTTTTGCTTAGCAGAGTCTGTATCTTCAAAACTAGACACTCTGCAGGCCTATAAGCTTGGCTGGGGGCAGAGAAGCAGAGTCTGAGCAGCTACAGGAAGGATGGAGGGGTTCAGACAAGGTTTTCCAACTCCGTGCCTAAATGTCACTTTCACAGCGAAATAAGCCCAGTTTGGCCCTGTTCACTTTTGCTTAGCAGAGTCTGTATCTTCAAAACTAGACACTCTGCAGGCCTATAAGCTTGGCTGGGGGCAGAGAAGCAGAGTCTGAGCAGCTACAGGAAGGATGGAGGGGTTCAGACAAGGTTTTCCAACTCCGTGCCTAAATGTCACTTTCACAGCGAAATAAGCCCAGTTTGGCCCTGTTCACTTTTGCTTAGCAGAGTCTGTATCTTCAAAACTAGACACTCTGCAGGCCTATAAGCTTGGCTGGGGGCAGAGAAGCAGAGTCTGAGCAGCTACAGGAAGGATGGAGGGGTTCAGACAAGGTTTTCCAACTCCGTGCCTAAATGTCACTTTCACAGCGAAATAAGCCCAGTTTGGCCCTGTTCACTTTTGCTTAGCAGAGTCTGTATCTTCAAAACTAGACACTCTGCAGGCCTATAAGCTTGGCTGGGGGCAGAGAAGCAGAGTCTGAGCAGCTACAGGAAGGATGGAGGGGTTCAGACAAGGTTTTCCAACTCCGTGCCTAAATGTCACTTTCACAGCGAAATAAGCCCAGTTTGGCCCTGTTCACTTTTGCTTAGCAGAGTCTGTATCTTCAAAACTAGACACTCTGCAGGCCTATAAGCTTGGCTGGGGGCAGAGAAGCAGAGTCTGAGCAGCTACAGGAAGGATGGAGGGGTTCAGACAAGGTTTTCCAACTCCGTGCCTAAATGTCACTTTCACAGCGAAATAAGCCCAGTTTGGCCCTGTTCACTTTTGCTTAGCAGAGTCTGTATCTTCAAAACTAGACACTCTGCAGGCCTATAAGCTTGGCTGGGGGCAGAGAAGCAGAGTCTGAGCAGCTACAGGAAGGATGGAGGGGTTCAGACAAGGTTTTCCAACTCCGTGCCTAAATGTCACTTTCACAGCGAAATAAGCCCAGTTTGGCCCTGTTCACTTTTGCTTAGCAGAGTCTGTATCTTCAAAACTAGACACTCTGCAGGCCTATAAGCTTGGCTGGGGGCAGAGAAGCAGAGTCTGAGCAGCTACAGGAAGGATGGAGGGGTTCAGACAAGGTTTTCCAACTCCGTGCCTAAATGTCACTTTCACAGCGAAATAAGCCCAGTTTGGCCCTGTTCACTTTTGCTTAGCAGAGTCTGTATCTTCAAAACTAGACACTCTGCAGGCCTATAAGCTTGGCTGGGGGCAGAGAAGCAGAGTCTGAGCAGCTACAGGAAGGATGGAGGGGTTCAGACAAGGTTTTCCAACTCCGTGCCTAAATGTCACTTTCACAGCGAAATAAGCCCAGTTTGGCCCTGTTCACTTTTGCTTAGCAGAGTCTGTATCTTCAAAACTAGACACTCTGCAGGCCTATAAGCTTGGCTGGGGGCAGAGAAGCAGAGTCTGAGCAGCTACAGGAAGGATGGAGGGGTTCAGACAAGGTTTTCCAACTCCGTGCCTAAATGTCACTTTCACAGCAAAATAAGCCCAGTTTGGCCCTGTTCACTTTTGCTTAGCAGAGTCTGTATCTTCAAAACTAGACACTCTGCAGGCCTATAAGCTTGGCTGGGGGCAGAGAAGCAGAGTCTGAGCAGCTACAGGAAGGATGGAGGGGTTCAGACAAGGTTTTCCAACTCCGTGCCTAAATGTCACTTTCACAGCGAAATAAGCCCAGTTTGGCCCTGTTCACTTTTGCTTAGCAGAGTCTGTATCTTCAAAACTAGACACTCTGCAGGCCTATAAGCTTGGCTGGGGGCAGAGAAGCAGAGTCTGAGCAGCTACAGGAAGGATGGAGGGGTTCAGACAAGGTTTTCCAACTCCGTGCCTAAATGTCACTTTCACAGCGAAATAAGCCCAGTTTGGCCCTGTTCACTTTTGCTTAGCAGAGTCTGTATCTTCAAAACTAGACACTCTGCAGGCCTATAAGCTTGGCTGGGGGCAGAGAAGCAGAGTCTGAGCAGCTACAGGAAGGATGGAGGGGTTCAGACAAGGTTTTCCAACTCCGTGCCTAAATGTCACTTTCACAGCGAAATAAGCCCAGTTTGGCCCTGTTCACTTTTGCTTAGCAGAGTCTGTATCTTCAAAACTAGACACTCTGCAGGCCTATAAGCTTGGCTGGGGGCAGAGAAGCAGAGTCTGAGCAGCTACAGGAAGGATGGAGGGGTTCAGACAAGGTTTTCCAACTCCGTGCCTAAATGTCACTTTCACAGCGAAATAAGCCCAGTTTGGCCCTGTTCACTTTTGCTTAGCAGAGTCTGTATCTTCAAAACTAGACACTCTGCAGGCCTATAAGAAGCAGAGTCTGAGCAGCTACAGGAAGGATGGAGGGGTTCAGACAAGGTTTTCCAACTCCGTGCCTAAATGTCACTTTCACAGCGAAATAAGCCCAGTTTGGCCCTGTTCACTTTTGCTTAGCAGAGTCTGTATCTTCAAAACTAGACACTCTGCAGGCCTATAAGCTTGGCTGGGGGCAGAGAAGCAGAGTCTGAGCAGCTACAGGAAGGATGGAGGGGTTCAGACAAGGTTTTCCAACTCCGTGCCTAAATGTCACTTTCACAGCGAAATAAGCCCAGTTTGGCCCTGTTCACTTTTGCTTAGCAGAGTCTGTATCTTCAAAACTAGACACTCTGCAGGCCTATAAGCTTGGCTGGGGGCAGAGAAGCAGAGTCTGAGCAGCTACAGGAAGGATGGAGGGGTTCAGACAAGGTTTTCCAACTCCGTGCCTAAATGTCACTTTCACAGCGAAATAAGCCCAGTTTGGCCCTGTTCACTTTTGCTTAGCAGAGTCTGTATCTTCAAAACTAGACACTCTGCAGGCCTATAAGCTTGGCTGGGGGCAGAGAAGCAGAGTCTGAGCAGCTACAGGAAGGATGGAGGGGTTCAGACAAGGTTTTCCAACTCCGTGCCTAAATGTCACTTTCACAGCGAAATAAGCCCAGTTTGGCCCTGTTCACTTTTGCTTAGCAGAGTCTGTATCTTCAAAACTAGACACTCTGCAGGCCTATAAGCTTGGCTGGGGGCAGAGAAGCAGAGTCTGAGCAGCTACAGGAAGGATGGAGGGGTTCAGACAAGGTTTTCCAACTCCGTGCCTAAATGTCACTTTCACAGCGAAATAAGCCCAGTTTGGCCCTGTTCACTTTTGCTTAGCAGAGTCTGTATCTTCAAAACTAGACACTCTGCAGGCCTATAAGCTTGGCTGGGGGCAGAGAAGCAGAGTCTGAGCAGCTACAGGAAGGATGGAGGGGTTCAGACAAGGTTTTCCAACTCCGTGCCTAAATGTCACTTTCACAGCGAAATAAGCCCAGTTTGGCCCTGTTCACTTTTGCTTAGCAGAGTCTGTATCTTCAAAACTAGACACTCTGCAGGCCTATAAGCTTGGCTGGGGGCAGAGAAGCAGAGTCTGAGCAGCTACAGGAAGGATGGAGGGGTTCAGACAAGGTTTTCCAACTCCGTGCCTAAATGTCACTTTCACAGCGAAATAAGCCCAGTTTGGCCCTGTTCACTTTTGCTTAGCAGAGTCTGTATCTTCAAAACTAGACACTCTGCAGGCCTATAAGCTTGGCTGGGGGCAGAGAAGCAGAGTCTGAGCAGCTACAGGAAGGATGGAGGGGTTCAGACAAGGTTTTCCAACTCCGTGCCTAAATGTCACTTTCACAGCGAAATAAGCCCAGTTTGGCCCTGTTCACTTTTGCTTAGCAGAGTCTGTATCTTCAAAACTAGACACTCTGCAGGCCTATAAGCTTGGCTGGGGGCAGAGAAGCAGAGTCTGAGCAGCTACAGGAAGGATGGAGGGGTTCAGACAAGGTTTTCCAACTCCGTGCCTAAATGTCACTTTCACAGCGAAATAAGCCCAGTTTGGCCCTGTTCACTTTTGCTTAGCAGAGTCTGTATCTTCAAAACTAGACACTCTGCAGGCCTATAAGCTTGGCTGGGGGCAGAGAAGCAGAGTCTGAGCAGCTACAGGAAGGATGGAGGGGTTCAGACAAGGTTTTCCAACTCCGTGCCTAAATGTCACTTTCACAGCGAAATAAGCCCAGTTTGGCCCTGTTCACTTTTGCTTAGCAGAGTCTGTATCTTCAAAACTAGACACTCTGCAGGCCTATAAGCTTGGCTGGGGGCAGAGAAGCAGAGTCTGAGCAGCTACAGGAAGGATGGAGGGGTTCAGACAAGGTTTTCCAACTCCGTGCCTAAATGTCACTTTCACAGCGAAATAAGCCCAGTTTGGCCCTGTTCACTTTTGCTTAGCAGAGTCTGTATCTTCAAAACTAGACACTCTGCAGGCCTATAAGCTTGGCTGGGGGCAGAGAAGCAGAGTCTGAGCAGCTACAGGAAGGATGGAGGGGTTCAGACAAGGTTTTCCAACTCCGTGCCTAAATGTCACTTTCACAGCGAAATAAGCCCAGTTTGGCCCTGTTCACTTTTGCTTAGCAGAGTCTGTATCTTCAAAACTAGACACTCTGCAGGCCTATAAGCTTGGCTGGGGGCAGAGAAGCAGAGTCTGAGCAGCTACAGGAAGGATGGAGGGGTTCAGACAAGGTTTTCCAACTCCGTGCCTAAATGTCACTTTCACAGCGAAATAAGCCCAGTTTGGCCCTGTTCACTTTTGCTTAGCAGAGTCTGTATCTTCAAAACTAGACACTCTGCAGGCCTATATCAGCCCAATATCAATATCAGCCCAATATCAATATCAGCCCAATATCAATATCAGCCCAATATCAATATCAGCCCAATATCAATATCAGCCCAATATCAATATCAGCCCAATATCAATATCAGCCCAATATCAATATCAGCCCAATATCAATATCAGCCCAATATCAATATCAGCCCAATATCAATATCAGCCCAATATCAATATCAGCCCAATATCAATATCAGCCCAATATCAATATCAGCCCAATATCAATATCAGCCCAATATCAACCAATATCAATATCAGCCCAATATCAATATCAGCCCAATATCAATATCAGCCCAATATCAATATCAGCCCAATATCAATATCAGCCCAATATCAATATCAGCCCAATATCAATATCAGCCCAATATCAATATCAGCCCAATATCAATATCAGCCCAATATCAATATCAGCCCAATATCAGCATCAGCCCAATATCAGCATCAGCCCAATATCAGCATCAGCCCAATATCAGCATCAGCCCAATATCAGCATCAGCCCAATATCAGCATCAGCCCAATATCAGCATCAGCCCAATATCAGCATCAGCCCAATATCAGCATCAGCCCAATATCAGCATCAGCCCAATATCAGCATCAGCCCAATATCAGCATCAGCCCAATATCAGCATCAGCCCAATATCAGCATCAGCCCAATATCAGCATCAGCCCAATATCAGCATCAGCCCAATATCAGCATCAGCCCAATATCAGCATCAGCCCAATATCAGCATCAGCCCAATATCAGCATCAGCCCAATATCAGCATCAGCCCAATATCAGCATCAGCCCAATATCAGCATCAGCCCAATATCAGCATCAGCCCAATATCAGCTGATATATTGATATTGGGCTGATATTGATATTGGGCTGATATTGATATTGGGCTGATATTGATATTGGGCTGATATTGATATTGGTTGATATTGGGCTGATATTGATATTGGGCTGATATTGATATTGGGCTGATATTGATATTGGGCTGATATTGATATTGGGCTGATATTGATATTGGGCTGATATTGATATTGGGCTGATATTGATATTGGGCTGATATTGATATTGGGCTGATATTGATATTGGGCTGATATTGATATTGGGCTGATATTGATATTGGGCTGATGCTGATATTGGGCTGATGCTGATATTGGGCTGATGCTGATATTGGGCTGATGCTGATATTGGGCTGATGCTGATATTGGGCTGATGCTGATATTGGGCTGATGCTGATATTGGGCTGATGCTGATATTGGGCTGATGCTGATATTGGGCTGATGCTGATATTGGGCTGATGCTGATATTGGGCTGATGCTGATATTGGGCTGATGCTGATATTGGGCTGATGCTGATATTGGGCTGATGCTGATATTGGGCTGATGCTGATATTGGGCTGATGCTGATATTGGGCTGATGCTGATATTGGGCTGATGCTGATATTGGGCTGATGCTGATATTGGGCTGATGCTGATATTGGGCTGATGCTGATATTGGGCTGATGCTGATATTGGGCTGATGCTGATATTGGGCTGATGCTGATATTGGGCTGATGCTGATATTGGGCTGATGCTGATATTGGGCTGATGCTGATATTGGGCTGATGCTGATATTGGGCTGATGCTGATATTGGGCTGATGCTGATATTGGGCTGATGCTGATATTGGGCTGATGCTGATATTGGGCTGATGCTGATATTGGGCTGATGCTGATATTGGGCTGATGCTGATATTGGGCTGATGCTGATATTGGGCTGATGCTGATATTGGGCTGATATTGATATTGGGCTGATATTGATATTGGGCTGATATTGATATTGGGCTGATATTGATATTGGGCTGATATTGATATTGGGCTGATATTGATATTGGGCTGATATTGATATTGGGCTGATATTGATATTGGGCTGATATTGATATTGGTTGATATTGGGCTGATATTGATATTGGGCTGATATTGATATTGGGCTGATATTGATATTGGGCTGATATTGATATTGGGCTGATATTGATATTGGGCTGATATTGATATTGGGCTGATATTGATATTGGGCTGATATTGATATTGGGCTGATATTGATATTGGGCTGATATTGATATTGGGCTGATATTGATATTGGGCTGATATTGATATTGGGCTGATATTGATATTGGGCTGATATTGATATTGGGCTGATATTGATATTGGGCTGATATAGGCCTGCAGAGTGTCTAGTTTTGAAGATACAGACTCTGCTAAGCAAAAGTGAACAGGGCCAAACTGGGCTTATTTCGCTGTGAAAGTGACATTTAGGCACGGACTTGGAAAACCTTGTCTGAACCCCTCCATCCTTCCTGTAGCTGCTCAGACTCTGCTTCTCTGCCCCCAGCCAAGCTTATAGGCCTGCAGAGTGTCTAGTTTTGAAGATACAGACTCTGCTAAGCAAAAGTGAACAGGGCCAAACTGGGCTTATTTCGCTGTGAAAGTGACATTTAGGCACGGAGTTGGAAAACCTTGTCTGAACCCCTCCATCCTTCCTGTAGCTGCTCAGACTCTGCTTCTCTGCCCCCAGCCAAGCTTATAGGCATGCAGAGTGTCTAGTTTTGAAGATACAGACTCTGCTAAGCAAAAGTGAACAGGGCCAAACTGGGCTTATTTCGCTGTGAAAGTGACATTTAGGCACGGAGTTGGAAAACCTTGTCTGAACCCCTCCATCCTTCCTGTAGCTGCTCAGACTCTGCTTCTCTGCCCCCAGCCAAGCTTATAGGCCTGCAGAGTGTCTAGTTTTGAAGATACAGACTCTGCTAAGCAAAAGTGAACAGGGCCAAACTGGGCTTATTTCGCTGTGAAAGTGACATTTAGGCACGGAGTTGGAAAACCTTGTCTGAACCCCTCCATCCTTCCTGTAGCTGCTCAGACTCTGCTTCTCTGCCCCCAGCCAAGCTTATAGGCCTGCAGAGTGTCTAGTTTTGAAGATACAGACTCTGCTAAGCAAAAGTGAACAGGGCCAAACTGGGCTTATTTCGCTGTGAAAGTGACATTTAGGCACGGAGTTGGAAAACCTTGTCTGAACCCCTCCATCCTTCCTGTAGCTGCTCAGACTCTGCTTCTCTGCCCCCAGCCAAGCTTATAGGCCTGCAGAGTGTCTAGTTTTGAAGATACAGACTCTGCTAAGCAAAAGTGAACAGGGCCAAACTGGGCTTATTTCGCTGTGAAAGTGACATTTAGGCACGGAGTTGGAAAACCTTGTCTGAACCCCTCCATCCTTCCTGTAGCTGCTCAGACTCTGCTTCTCTGCCCCCAGCCAAGCTTATAGGCCTGCAGAGTGTCTAGTTTTGAAGATACAGACTCTGCTAAGCAAAAGTGAACAGGGCCAAACTGGGCTTATTTCGCTGTGAAAGTGACATTTAGGCACGGAGTTGGAAAACCTTGTCTGAACCCCTCCATCCTTCCTGTAGCTGCTCAGACTCTGCTTCTCTGCCCCCAGCCAAGCTTATAGGCCTGCAGAGTGTCTAGTTTTGAAGATACAGACTCTGCTAAGCAAAAGTGAACAGGGCCAAACTGGGCTTATTTCGCTGTGAAAGTGACATTTAGGCACGGAGTTGGAAAACCTTGTCTGAACCCCTCCATCCTTCCTGTAGCTGCTCAGACTCTGCTTCTCTGCCCCCAGCCAAGCTTATAGGCCTGCAGAGTGTCTAGTTTTGAAGATACAGACTCTGCTAAGCAAAAGTGAACAGGGCCAAACTGGGCTTATTTCGCTGTGAAAGTGACATTTAGGCACGGAGTTGGAAAACCTTGTCTGAACCCCTCCATCCTTCCTGTAGCTGCTCAGACTCTGCTTCTCTGCCCCCAGCCAAGCTTATAGGCCTGCAGAGTGTCTAGTTTTGAAGATACAGACTCTGCTAAGCAAAAGTGAACAGGGCCAAACTGGGCTTATTTCGCTGTGAAAGTGACATTTAGGCACGGAGTTGGAAAACCTTGTCTGAACCCCTCCATCCTTCCTGTAGCTGCTCAGACTCTGCTTCTCTGCCCCCAGCCAAGCTTATAGGCCTGCAGAGTGTCTAGTTTTGAAGATACAGACTCTGCTAAGCAAAAGTGAACAGGGCCAAACTGGGCTTATTTCGCTGTGAAAGTGACATTTAGGCACGGAGTTGGAAAACCTTGTCTGAACCCCTCCATCCTTCCTGTAGCTGCTCAGACTCTGCTTCTCTGCCCCCAGCCAAGCTTATAGGCCTGCAGAGTGTCTAGTTTTGAAGATACAGACTCTGCTAAGCAAAAGTGAACAGGGCCAAACTGGGCTTATTTCGCTGTGAAAGTGACATTTAGGCACGGAGTTGGAAAACCTTGTCTGAACCCCTCCATCCTTCCTGTAGCTGCTCAGACTCTGCTTCTCTGCCCCCAGCCAAGCTTATAGGCCTGCAGAGTGTCTAGTTTTGAAGATACAGACTCTGCTAAGCAAAAGTGAACAGGGCCAAACTGGGCTTATTTCGCTGTGAAAGTGACATTTAGGCACGGAGTTGGAAAACCTTGTCTGAACCCCTCCATCCTTCCTGTAGCTGCTCAGACTCTGCTTCTCTGCCCCCAGCCAAGCTTATAGGCCTGCAGAGTGTCTAGTTTTGAAGATACAGACTCTGCTAAGCAAAAGTGAACAGGGCCAAACTGGGCTTATTTCGCTGTGAAAGTGACATTTAGGCACGGAGTTGGAAAACCTTGTCTGAACCCCTCCATCCTTCCTGTAGCTGCTCAGACTCTGCTTCTCTGCCCCCAGCCAAGCTTATAGGCCTGCAGAGTGTCTAGTTTTGAAGATACAGACTCTGCTAAGCAAAAGTGAACAGGGCCAAACTGGGCTTATTTCGCTGTGAAAGTGACATTTAGGCACGGAGTTGGAAAACCTTGTCTGAACCCCTCCATCCTTCCTGTAGCTGCTCAGACTCTGCTTCTCTGCCCCCAGCCAAGCTTATAGGCCTGCAGAGTGTCTAGTTTTGAAGATACAGACTCTGCTAAGCAAAAGTGAACAGGGCCAAACTGGGCTTATTTCGCTGTGAAAGTGACATTTAGGCACGGAGTTGGAAAACCTTGTCTGAACCCCTCCATCCTTCCTGTAGCTGCTCAGACTCTGCTTCTCTGCCCCCAGCCAAGCTTATAGGCCTGCAGAGTGTCTAGTTTTGAAGATACAGACTCTGCTAAGCAAAAGTGAACAGGGCCAAACTGGGCTTATTTCGCTGTGAAAGTGACATTTAGGCACGGAGTTGGAAAACCTTGTCTGAACCCCTCCATCCTTCCTGTAGCTGCTCAGACTCTGCTTCTCTGCCCCCAGCCAAGCTTATAGGCCTGCAGAGTGTCTAGTTTTGAAGATACAGACTCTGCTAAGCAAAAGTGAACAGGGCCAAACTGGGCTTATTTCGCTGTGAAAGTGACATTTAGGCACGGAGTTGGAAAACCTTGTCTGAACCCCTCCATCCTTCCTGTAGCTGCTCAGACTCTGCTTCTCTGCCCCCAGCCAAGCTTATAGGCCTGCAGAGTGTCTAGTTTTGAAGATACAGACTCTGCTAAGCAAAAGTGAACAGGGCCAAACTGGGCTTATTTCGCTGTGAAAGTGACATTTAGGCACGGAGTTGGAAAACCTTGTCTGAACCCCTCCATCCTTCCTGTAGCTGCTCAGACTCTGCTTCTCTGCCCCCAGCCAAGCTTATAGGCCTGCAGAGTGTCTAGTTTTGAAGATACAGACTCTGCTAAGCAAAAGTGAACAGGGCCAAACTGGGCTTATTTCGCTGTGAAATTTCGATGTCACTTTCACAGCGAAATAAGCCCAGTTTGGCCCTGTTCACTTTTGCTTAGCAGAGTCTGTATCTTCAAAACTAGACACTCTGCAGGCCTATAAGCTTGGCTGGGGGCAGAGAAGCAGAGTCTGAGCAGCTACAGGAAGGATGGAGGGGTTCAGACAAGGTTTTCCAACTCCGTGCCTAAATGTCACTTTCACAGCGAAATAAGCCCAGTTTGGCCCTGTTCACTTTTGCTTAGCAGAGTCTGTATCTTCAAAACTAGACACTCTGCAGGCCTATAAGCTTGGCTGGGGGCAGAGAAGCAGAGTCTGAGCAGCTACAGGAAGGATGGAGGGGTTCAGACAAGGTTTTCCAACTCCGTGCCTAAATGTCACTTTCACAGCGAAATAAGCCCAGTTTGGCCCTGTTCACTTTTGCTTAGCAGAGTCTGTATCTTCAAAACTAGACACTCTGCAGGCCTATAAGCTTGGCTGGGGGCAGAGAAGCAGAGTCTGAGCAGCTACAGGAAGGATGGAGGGGTTCAGACAAGGTTTTCCAACTCCGTGCCTAAATGTCACTTTCACAGCGAAATAAGCCCAGTTTGGCCCTGTTCACTTTTGCTTAGCAGAGTCTGTATCTTCAAAACTAGACACTCTGCAGGCCTATAAGCTTGGCTGGGGGCAGAGAAGCAGAGTCTGAGCAGCTACAGGAAGGATGGAGGGGTTCAGACAAGGTTTTCCAACTCCGTGCCTAAATGTCACTTTCACAGCGAAATAAGCCCAGTTTGGCCCTGTTCACTTTTGCTTAGCAGAGTCTGTATCTTCAAAACTAGACACTCTGCAGGCCTATAAGCTTGGCTGGGGGCAGAGAAGCAGAGTCTGAGCAGCTACAGGAAGGATGGAGGGGTTCAGACAAGGTTTTCCAACTCCGTGCCTAAATGTCACTTTCACAGCGAAATAAGCCCAGTTTGGCCCTGTTCACTTTTGCTTAGCAGAGTCTGTATCTTCAAAACTAGACACTCTGCAGGCCTATAAGCTTGGCTGGGGGCAGAGAAGCAGAGTCTGAGCAGCTACAGGAAGGATGGAGGGGTTCAGACAAGGTTTTCCAACTCCGTGCCTAAATGTCACTTTCACAGCGAAATAAGCCCAGTTTGGCCCTGTTCACTTTTGCTTAGCAGAGTCTGTATCTTCAAAACTAGACACTCTGCAGGCCTATAAGCTTGGCTGGGGGCAGAGAAGCAGAGTCTGAGCAGCTACATGAAGGATGGAGGGGTTCAGACAAGGTTTTCCAACTCCGTGCCTAAATGTCACTTTCACAGCGAAATAAGCCCAGTTTGGCCCTGTTCACTTTTGCTTAGCAGAGTCTGTATCTTCAAAACTAGACACTCTGCAGGCCTATAAGCTTGGCTGGGGGCAGAGAAGCAGAGTCTGAGCAGCTACAGGAAGGATGGAGGGGTTCAGACAAGGTTTTCCAACTCCGTGCCTAAATGTCACTTTCACAGCGAAATAAGCCCAGTTTGGCCCTGTTCACTTTTGCTTAGCAGAGTCTGTATCTTCAAAACTAGACACTCTGCAGGCCTATAAGCTTGGCTGGGGGCAGAGAAGCGGAGTCTGAGCAGCTACAGGAAGGATGGAGGGGTTCAGACAAGGTTTTCCAACTCCGTGCCTAAATGTCACTTTCACAGCGAAATAAGCCCAGTTTGGCCCTGTTCACTTTTGCTTAGCAGAGTCTGTATCTTCAAAACTAGACACTCTGCAGGCCTATAAGCTTGGCTGGGGGCAGAGAAGCAGAGTCTGAGCAGCTACAGGAAGGATGGAGGGGTTCAGACAAGGTTTTCCAACTCCGTGCCTAAATGTCACTTTCACAGCGAAATAAGCCCAGTTTGGCCCTGTTCACTTTTGCTTAGCAGAGTCTGTATCTTCAAAACTAGACACTCTGCAGGCCTATAAGCTTGGCTGGGGGCAGAGAAGCAGAGTCTGAGCAGCTACAGGAAGGATGGAGGGGTTCAGACAAGGTTTTCCAACTCCGTGCCTAAATGTCACTTTCACAGCGAAATAAGCCCAGTTTGGCCCTGTTCACTTTTGCTTAGCAGAGTCTGTATCTTCAAAACTAGACACTCTGCAGGCCTATAAGCTTGGCTGGGGGCAGAGAAGCAGAGTCTGAGCAGCTACAGGAAGGATGGAGGGGTTCAGACAAGGTTTTCCAACTCCGTGCCTAAATGTCACTTTCACAGCGAAATAAGCCCAGTTTGGCCCTGTTCACTTTTGCTTAGCAGAGTCTGTATCTTCAAAACTAGACACTCTGCAGGCCTATAAGCTTGGCTGGGGGCAGAGAAGCAGAGTCTGAGCAGCTACAGGAAGGATGGAGGGGTTCAGACAAGGTTTTCCAAGTCCGTGCCTAAATGTCACTTTCACAGCGAAATAAGCCCAGTTTGGCCCTGTTCACTTTTGCTTAGCAGAGTCTGTATCTTCAAAACTAGACACTCTGCAGGCCTATATCAGCCCAATATCAATATCAGCCCAATATCAATATCAGCCCAATATCAGCATCAGCCCAATATCAGCATCAGCCCAATATCAGCATCAGCCCAATATCAGCATCAGCCCAATATCAGCATCAGCCCAATATCAGCATCAGCCCAATATCAGCATCAGCCCAATATCAGCATCAGCCCAATATCAGCATCAGCCCAATATCAGCATCAGCCCAATATCAGCATCAGCCCAATATCAGCATCAGCCCAATATCAGCATCAGCCCAATATCAGCATCAGCCCAATATCAGCATCAGCCCAATATCAGCATCAGCCCAATATCAGCATCAGCCCAATATCAGCATCAGCCCAATATCAGCATCAGCCCAATATCAGCATCAGCCCAATATCAGCATCAGCCCAATATCAGCATCAGCCCAATATCAGCATCAGCCCAATATCAGCATCAGCCCAATATCAGCATCAGCCCAATATCAGCATCAGCCCAATATCAGCATCAGCCCAATATCAGCATCAGCCCAATATCAGCATCAGCCCAATATCAGCATCAGCCCAATATCAGCATCAGCCCAATATCAGCATCAGCCCAATATCAGCATCAGCCCAATATCAGCATCAGCCCAATATCAGCATCAGCCCAATATCAGCATCAGCCCAATATCAGCATCAGCCCAATATCAGCATCAGCCCAATATCAGCATCAGCCCAATATCAGCATCAGCCCAATATCAGCATCAGCCCAATATCAGCATCAGCCCAATATCAGCATCAGCCCAATATCAGCATCAGCCCAATATCAGCATCAGCCCAATATCAGCATCAGCCCAATATCAGCATCAGCCCAATATCAGCATCAGCCCAATATCAGCATCAGCCCAATATCAGCATCAGCCCAATATCAGCATCAGCCCAATATCAGCATCAGCCCAATATCAGCATCAGCCCAATATCAGCATCAGCCCAATATCAGCATCAGCCCAATATCAGCATCAGCCCAATATCAGCATCAGCCCAATATCAGCATCAGCCCAATATCAGCATCAGCCCAATATCAGCATCAGCCCAATATCAGCATCAGCCCAATATCAGCATCAGCCCAATATCAGCATCAGCCCAATATCAGCATCAGCCCAATATCAGCATCAGCCCAATATCAGCATCAGCCCAATATCAGCATCAGCCCAATATCAGCATCAGCCCAATATCAGCATCAGCCCAATATCAGCATCAGCCCAATATCAGCATCAGCCCAATATCAGCATCAGCCCAATATCAGCATCAGCTGATATTATATCATATTGGGCTGCTTCTCTGCCCCCAGCCAAGCTTATAGGCCTGCAGAGTGTCTAGGGCTGATGCTGATATTGGGCTGATGCTGATATTGGGCTGATGCTGATATTGGGCTGATGCTGATATTGGGCTGATGCTGATATTGGGCTGATGCTGATATTGGGCTGATGCTGATATTGGGCTGATGCTGATATTGGGCTGATGCTGATATTGGGCTGATGCTGATATTGGGCTGATGCTGATATTGGGCTGATGCTGATATTGGGCTGATGCTGATATTGGGCTGATGCTGATATTGGGCTGATGCTGATATTGGGCTGATGCTGATATTGGGCTGATGCTGATATTGGGCTGATGCTGATATTGGGCTGATGCTGATATTGGGCTGATGCTGATATTGGGCTGATGCTGATATTGGGCTGATGCTGATATTGGGCTGATGCTGATATTGGGCTGATGCTGATATTGGGCTGATGCTGATATTGGGCTGATGCTGATATTGGGCTGATGCTGATATTGGGCTGATGCTGATATTGGGCTGATGCTGATATTGGGCTGATGCTGATATTGGGCTGATGCTGATATTGGGCTGATGCTGATATTGGGCTGATGCTGATATTGGGCTGATGCTGATATTGGGCTGATGCTGATATTGGGCTGATGCTGATATTGGGCTGATGCTGATATTGGGCTGATGCTGATATTGGGCTGATGCTGATATTGGGCTGATGCTGATATTGGGCTGATGCTGATATTGGGCTGATGCTGATATTGGGCTGATGCTGATATTGGGCTGATGCTGATATTGGGCTGATGCTGATATTGGGCTGATGCTGATATTGGGCTGATGCTGATATTGGGCTGATGCTGATATTGGGCTGATGCTGATATTGGGCTGATGCTGATATTGGGCTGATGCTGATATTGGGCTGATGCTGATATTGGGCTGATGCTGATATTGGGCTGATGCTGATATTGGGCTGATGCTGATATTGGGCTGATGCTGATATTGGGCTGATGCTGATATTGGGCTGATGCTGATATTGGGCTGATGCTGATATTGGGCTGATGCTGATATTGGGCTGATGCTGATATTGGGCTGATGCTGATATTGGGCTGATGCTGATATTGGGCTGATGCTGATATTGGGCTGATGCTGATATTGGGCTGATGCTGATATTGGGCTGATGCTGATATTGGGCTGATATTGATATTGGGCTGATATTGATATTGGGCTGATATAGGCCTGCAGAGTGTCTAGTTTTGAAGATACAGACTCTGCTAAGCAAAAGTGAACAGGGCAAACTGGGCTTATTTCGCTGTGAAAGTGACATTTAGGCACGGACTTGGAAAACCTTGTCTGAACCCCTCCATCCTTCCTGTAGCTGCTCAGACTCTGCTTCTCTGCCCCCAGCCAAGCTTATAGGCCTGCAGAGTGTCTAGTTTGAAGATACAGACTCTGCTAAGCAAAAGTGAACAGGGCCAAACTGGGCTTATTTCGCTGTGAAAGTGACATTTAGGCACGGAGTTGGAAAACCTTGTCTGAACCCCTCCATCCTTCCTGTAGCTGCTCAGACTCTGCTTCTCTGCCCCCAGCCAAGCTTATAGGCCTGCAGAGTGTCTAGTTTTGAAGATACAGACTCTGCTAAGCAAAAGTGAACAGGGCCAAACTGGGCTTATTTCGCTGTGAAAGTGACATTTAGGCACGGAGTTGGAAAACCTTGTCTGAACCCCTCCATCCTTCCTGTAGCTGCTCAGACTCTGCTTCTCTGCCCCCAGCCAAGCTTATAGGCCTGCAGAGTGTCTAGTTTTGAAGATACAGACTCTGCTAAGCAAAAGTGAACAGGGCCAAACTGGGCTTATTTCGCTGTGAAAGTGACATTTAGGCACGGAGTTGGAAAACCTTGTCTGAACCCCTCCATCCTTCCTGTAGCTGCTCAGACTCTGCTTCTCTGCCCCCAGCCAAGCTTATAGGCCTGCAGAGTGTCTAGTTTTGAAGATACAGACTCTGCTAAGCAAAAGTGAACAGGGCCAAACTGGGCTTATTTCGCTGTGAAAGTGACATTTAGGCACGGAGTTGGAAAACCTTGTCTGAACCCCTCCATCCTTCCTGTAGCTGCTCAGACTCTGCTTCTCTGCCCCCAGCCAAGCTTATAGGCCTGCAGAGTGTCTAGTTTTGAAGATACAGACTCTGCTAAGCAAAAGTGAACAGGGCCAAACTGGGCTTATTTCGCTGTGAAAGTGACATTTAGGCACGGAGTTGGAAAACCTTGTCTGAACCCCTCCATCCTTCCTGTAGCTGCTCAGACTCTGCTTCTCTGCCCCCAGCCAAGCTTATAGGCCTGCAGAGTGTCTAGTTTTGAAGATACAGACTCTGCTAAGCAAAAGTGAACAGGGCCAAACTGGGCTTATTTCGCTGTGAAAGTGACATTTAGGCACGGAGTTGGAAAACCTTGTCTGAACCCCTCCATCCTTCCTGTAGCTGCTCAGACTCTGCTTCTCTGCCCCCAGCCAAGCTTATAGGCCTGCAGAGTGTCTAGTTTTGAAGATACAGACTCTGCTAAGCAAAAGTGAACAGGGCCAAACTGGGCTTATTTCGCTGTGAAAGTGACATTTAGGCACGGAGTTGGAAAACCTTGTCTGAACCCCTCCATCCTTCCTGTAGCTGCTCAGACTCTGCTTCTCTGCCCCCAGCCAAGCTTATAGGCCTGCAGAGTGTCTAGTTTTGAAGATACAGACTCTGCTAAGCAAAAGTGAACAGGGCCAAACTGGGCTTATTTCGCTGTGAAAGTGACATTTAGGCACGGAGTTGGAAAACCTTGTCTGAACCCCTCCATCCTTCCTGTAGCTGCTCAGACCTCTGCTTCTCTGCCCCCAGCCAAGCTTATAGGCCTGCAGAGTGTCTAGTTTTGAAGATACAGACTCTGCTAAGCAAAAGTGAACAGGGCCAAACTGGGCTTATTTCGCTGTGAAAGTGACATTTAGGCACGGAGTTGGAAAACCTTGTCTGAACCCCTCCATCCTTCCTGTAGCTGCTCAGACTCTGCTTCTCTGCCCCCAGCCAAGCTTATAGGCCTGCAGAGTGTCTAGTTTTGAAGATACAGACTCTGCTAAGCAAAAGTGAACAGGGCCAAACTGGGCTTATTTCGCTGTGAAAGTGACATTTAGGCACGGAGTTGGAAAACCTTGTCTGAACCCCTCCATCCTTCCTGTAGCTGCTCAGACTCTGCTTCTCTGCCCCCAGCCAAGCTTATAGGCCTGCAGAGTGTCTAGTTTTGAAGATACAGACTCTGCTAAGCAAAAGTGAACAGGGCCAAACTGGGCTTATTTCGCTGTGAAAGTGACATTTAGGCACGGAGTTGGAAAACCTTGTCTGAACCCCTCCATCCTTCCTGTAGCTGCTCAGACTCTGCTTCTCTGCCCCCAGCCAAGCTTATAGGCCTGCAGAGTGTCTAGTTTTGAAGATACAGACTCTGCTAAGCAAAAGTGAACAGGGCCAAACTGGGCTTATTTCGCTGTGAAAGTGACATTTAGGCACGGAGTTGGAAAACCTTGTCTGAACCCCTCCATCCTTCCTGTAGCTGCTCAGACTCTGCTTCTCTGCCCCCAGCCAAGCTTATAGGCCTGCAGAGTGTCTAGTTTTGAAGATACAGACTCTGCTAAGCAAAAGTGAACAGGGCCAAACTGGGCTTATTTCGCTGTGAAAGTGACATCGAAATTTCACAGCGAAATAAGCCCAGTTTGGCCCTGTTCACTTTTGCTTAGCAGAGTCTGTATCTTCAAAACTAGACACTCTGCAGGCCTATAAGCTTGGCTGGGGGCAGAGAAGCAGAGTCTGAGCAGCCTACAGGAAGGATGGAGGGGTTCAGACAAGGTTTTCCAACTCCGTGCCTAAATGTCACTTTCACAGCGAAATAAGCCCAGTTTGGCCCTGTTCACTTTTGCTTAGCAGAGTCTGTATCTTCAAAACTAGACACTCTGCAGGCCTATAAGCTTGGCTGGGGGCAGAGAAGCAGAGTCTGAGCAGCTACAGGAAGGATGGAGGGGTTCAGACAAGGTTTTCCAACTCCGTGCCTAAATGTCACTTTCACAGCGAAATAAGCCCAGTTTGGCCCTGTTCACTTTTGCTTAGCAGAGTCTGTATCTTCAAAACTAGACACTCTGCAGGCCTATAAGCTTGGCTGGGGGCAGAGAAGCAGAGTCTGAGCAGCTACAGGAAGGATGGAGGGGTTCAGACAAGGTTTTCCAACTCCGTGCCTAAATGTCACTTTCACAGCGAAATAAGCCCAGTTTGGCCCTGTTCACTTTTGCTTAGCAGAGTCTGTATCTTCAAAACTAGACACTCTGCAGGCCTATAAGCTTGGCTGGGGGCAGAGAAGCAGAGTCTGAGCAGCTACAGGAAGGATGGAGGGGTTCAGACAAGGTTTTCCAACTCCGTGCCTAAATGTCACTTTCACAGCGAAATAAGCCCAGTTTGGCCCTGTTCACTTTTGCTTAGCAGAGTCTGTATCTTCAAAACTAGACACTCTGCAGGCCTATAAGCTTGGCTGGGGGCAGAGAAGCAGAGTCTGAGCAGCTACAGGAAGGATGGAGGGGTTCAGACAAGGTTTTCCAACTCCGTGCCTAAATGTCACTTTCACAGCGAAATAAGCCCAGTTTGGCCCTGTTCACTTTTGCTTAGCAGAGTCTGTATCTTCAAAACTAGACACTCTGCAGGCCTATAAGCTTGGCTGGGGGCAGAGAAGCAGAGTCTGAGCAGCTACAGGAAGGATGGAGGGGTTCAGACAAGGTTTTCCAACTCCGTGCCTAAATGTCACTTTCACAGCGAAATAAGCCCAGTTTGGCCCTGTTCACTTTTGCTTAGCAGAGTCTGTATCTTCAAAACTAGACACTCTGCAGGCCTATAAGCTTGGCTGGGGGCAGAGAAGCAGAGTCTGAGCAGCTACAGGAAGGATGGAGGGGTTCAGACAAGGTTTTCCAACTCCGTGCCTAAATGTCACTTTCACAGCGAAATAAGCCCAGTTTGGCCCTGTTCACTTTTGCTTAGCAGAGTCTGTATCTTCAAAACTAGACACTCTGCAGGCCTATAAGCTTGGCTGGGGGCAGAGAAGCAGAGTCTGAGCAGCTACAGGAAGGATGGAGGGGTTCAGACAAGGTTTTCCAACTCCGTGCCTAAATGTCACTTTCACAGCGAAATAAGCCCAGTTTGGCCCTGTTCACTTTTGCTTAGCAGAGTCTGTATCTTCAAAACTAGACACTCTGCAGGCCTATAAGCTTGGCTGGGGGCAGAGAAGCAGAGTCTGAGCAGCTACAGGAAGGATGGAGGGGTTCAGACAAGGTTTTCCAACTCCGTGCCTAAATGTCACTTTCACAGCGAAATAAGCCCAGTTTGGCCCTGTTCACTTTTGCTTAGCAGAGTCTGTATCTTCAAAACTAGACACTCTGCAGGCCTATAAGCTTGGCTGGGGGCAGAGAAGCAGAGTCTGAGCAGCTACAGGAAGGATGGAGGGGTTCAGACAAGGTTTTCCAACTCCGTGCCTAAATGTCACTTTCACAGCGAAATAAGCCCAGTTTGGCCCTGTTCACTTTTGCTTAGCAGAGTCTGTATCTTCAAAACTAGACACTCTGCAGGCCTATAAGCTTGGCTGGGGGCAGAGAAGCAGAGTCTGAGCAGCTACAGGAAGGATGGAGGGGTTCAGACAAGGTTTTCCAACTCCGTGCCTAAATGTCACTTTCACAGCGAAATAAGCCCAGTTTGGCCCTGTTCACTTTTGCTTAGCAGAGTCTGTATCTTCAAAACTAGACACTCTGCAGGCCTATAAGCTTGGCTGGGGGCAGAGAAGCAGAGTCTGAGCAGCTACAGGAAGGATGGAGGGGTTCAGACAAGGTTTTCCAACTCCGTGCCTAAATGTCACTTTCACAGCGAAATAAGCCCAGTTTGGCCCTGTTCACTTTTGCTTAGCAGAGTCTGTATCTTCAAAACTAGACACTCTGCAGGCCTATAAGCTTGGCTGGGGGCAGAGAAGCAGAGTCTGAGCAGCTACAGGAAGGATGGAGGGGTTCAGACAAGGTTTTCCAACTCCGTGCCTAAATGTCACTTTCACAGCGAAATAAGCCCAGTTTGGCCCTGTTCACTTTTGCTTAGCAGAGTCTGTATCTTCAAAACTAGACACTCTGCAGGCCTATAAGCTTGGCTGGGGGCAGAGAAGCAGAGTCTGAGCAGCTACAGGAAGGATGGAGGGGTTCAGACAAGGTTTTCCAACTCCGTGCCTAAATGTCACTTTCACAGCGAAATAAGCCCAGTTTGGCCCTGTTCACTTTTGCTTAGCAGAGTCTGTATCTTCAAAACTAGACACTCTGCAGGCCTATAAGCTTGGCTGGGGGCAGAGAAGCAGAGTCTGAGCAGCTACAGGAAGGATGGAGGGGTTCAGACAAGGTTTTCCAACTCCGTGCCTAAATGTCACTTTCACAGCGAAATAAGCCCAGTTTGGCCCTGTTCACTTTTGCTTAGCAGAGTCTGTATCTTCAAAACTAGACACTCTGCAGGCCTATAAGCTTGGCTGGGGGCAGAGAAGCAGAGTCTGAGCAGCTACAGGAAGGATGGAGGGGTTCAGACAAGGTTTTCCAACTCCGTGCCTAAATGTCACTTTCACAGCGAAATAAGCCCAGTTTGGCCCTGTTCACTTTTGCTTAGCAGAGTCTGTATCTTCAAAACTAGACACTCTGCAGGCCTATAAGCTTGGCTGGGGGCAGAGAAGCAGAGTCTGAGCAGCTACAGGAAGGATGGAGGGGTTCAGACAAGGTTTTCCAACTCCGTGCCTAAATGTCACTTTCACAGCGAAATAAGCCCAGTTTGGCCCTGTTCACTTTTGCTTAGCAGAGTCTGTATCTTCAAAACTAGACACTCTGCAGGCCTATAAGCTTGGCTGGGGGCAGAGAAGCAGAGTCTGAGCAGCTACAGGAAGGATGGAGGGGTTCAGACAAGGTTTTCCAACTCCGTGCCTAAATGTCACTTTCACAGCGAAATAAGCCCAGTTTGGCCCTGTTCACTTTTGCTTAGCAGAGTCTGTATCTTCAAAACTAGACACTCTGCAGGCCTATAAGCTTGGCTGGGGGCAGAGAAGCAGAGTCTGAGCAGCTACAGGAAGGATGGAGGGGTTCAGACAAGGTTTTCCAACTCCGTGCCTAAATGTCACTTTCACAGCGAAATAAGCCCAGTTTGGCCCTGTTCACTTTTGCTTAGCAGAGTCTGTATCTTCAAAACTAGACACTCTGCAGGCCTATAAGCTTGGCTGGGGGCAGAGAAGCAGAGTCTGAGCAGCTACAGGAAGGATGGAGGGGTTCAGACAAGGTTTTCCAACTCCGTGCCTAAATGTCACTTTCACAGCGAAATAAGCCCAGTTTGGCCCTGTTCACTTTTGCTTAGCAGAGTCTGTATCTTCAAAACTAGACACTCTGCAGGCCTATAAGCTTGGCTGGGGGCAGAGAAGCAGAGTCTGAGCAGCTACAGGAAGGATGGAGGGGTTCAGACAAGGTTTTCCAACTCCGTGCCTAAATGTCACTTTCACAGCGAAATAAGCCCAGTTTGGCCCTGTTCACTTTTGCTTAGCAGAGTCTGTATCTTCAAAACTAGACACTCTGCAGGCCTATAAGCTTGGCTGGGGGCAGAGAAGCAGAGTCTGAGCAGCTACAGGAAGGATGGAGGGGTTCAGACAAGGTTTTCCAACTCCGTGCCTAAATGTCACTTTCACAGCGAAATAAGCCCAGTTTGGCCCTGTTCACTTTTGCTTAGCAGAGTCTGTATCTTCAAAACTAGACACTCTGCAGGCCTATAAGCTTGGCTGGGGGCAGAGAAGCAGAGTCTGAGCAGCTACAGGAAGGATGGAGGGGTTCAGACAAGGTTTTCCAACTCCGTGCCTAAATGTCACTTTCACAGCGAAATAAGCCCAGTTTGGCCCTGTTCACTTTTGCTTAGCAGAGTCTGTATCTTCAAAACTAGACACTCTGCAGGCCTATAAGCTTGGCTGGGGGCAGAGAAGCAGAGTCTGAGCAGCTACAGGAAGGATGGAGGGGTTCAGACAAGGTTTTCCAACTCCGTGCCTAAATGTCACTTTCACAGCGAAATAAGCCCAGTTTGGCCCTGTTCACTTTTGCTTAGCAGAGTCTGTATCTTCAAAACTAGACACTCTGCAGGCCTATAAGCTTGGCTGGGGGCAGAGAAGCAGAGTCTGAGCAGCTACAGGAAGGATGGAGGGGTTCAGACAAGGTTTTCCAACTCCGTGCCTAAATGTCACTTTCACAGCGAAATAAGCCCAGTTTGGCCCTGTTCACTTTTGCTTAGCAGAGTCTGTATCTTCAAAACTAGACACTCTGCAGGCCTATAAGCTTGGCTGGGGGCAGAGAAGCAGAGTCTGAGCAGCTACAGGAAGGATGGAGGGGTTCAGACAAGGTTTTCCAACTCCGTGCCTAAATGTCACTTTCACAGCGAAATAAGCCCAGTTTGGCCCTGTTCACTTTTGCTTAGCAGAGTCTGTATCTTCAAAACTAGACACTCTGCAGGCCTATAAGCTTGGCTGGGGGCAGAGAAGCAGAGTCTGAGCAGCTACAGGAAGGATGGAGGGGTTCAGACAAGGTTTTCCAACTCCGTGCCTAAATGTCACTTTCACAGCGAAATAAGCCCAGTTTGGCCCTGTTCACTTTTGCTTAGCAGAGTCTGTATCTTCAAAACTAGACACTCTGCAGGCCTATAAGCTTGGCTGGGGGCAGAGAAGCAGAGTCTGAGCAGCTACAGGAAGGATGGAGGGGTTCAGACAAGGTTTTCCAACTCCGTGCCTAAATGTCACTTTCACAGCGAAATAAGCCCAGTTTGGCCCTGTTCACTTTTGCTTAGCAGAGTCTGTATCTTCAAAACTAGACACTCTGCAGGCCTATAAGCTTGGCTGGGGGCAGAGAAGCAGAGTCTGAGCAGCTACAGGAAGGATGGAGGGGTTCAGACAAGGTTTTCCAACTCCGTGCCTAAATGTCACTTTCACAGCGAAATAAGCCCAGTTTGGCCCTGTTCACTTTTGCTTAGCAGAGTCTGTATCTTCAAAACTAGACACTCTGCAGGCCTATAAGCTTGGCTGGGGGCAGAGAAGCAGAGTCTGAGCAGCTACAGGAAGGATGGAGGGGTTCAGACAAGGTTTTCCAACTCCGTGCCTAAATGTCACTTTCACAGCGAAATAAGCCCAGTTTGGCCCTGTTCACTTTTGCTTAGCAGAGTCTGTATCTTCAAAACTAGACACTCTGCAGGCCTATAAGCTTGGCTGGGGGCAGAGAAGCAGAGTCTGAGCAGCTACAGGAAGGATGGAGGGGTTCAGACAAGGTTTTCCAACTCCGTGCCTAAATGTCACTTTCACAGCGAAATAAGCCCAGTTTGGCCCTGTTCACTTTTGCTTAGCAGAGTCTGTATCTTCAAAACTAGACACTCTGCAGGCCTATAAGCTTGGCTGGGGGCAGAGAAGCAGAGTCTGAGCAGCTACAGGAAGGATGGAGGGGTTCAGACAAGGTTTTCCAACTCCGTGCCTAAATGTCACTTTCACAGCGAAATAAGCCCAGTTTGGCCCTGTTCACTTTTGCTTAGCAGAGTCTGTATCTTCAAAACTAGACACTCTGCAGGCCTATAAGCTTGGCTGGGGGCAGAGAAGCAGAGTCTGAGCAGCTACAGGAAGGATGGAGGGGTTCAGACAAGGTTTTCCAACTCCGTGCCTAAATGTCACTTTCACAGCGAAATAAGCCCAGTTTGGCCCTGTTCACTTTTGCTTAGCAGAGTCTGTATCTTCAAAACTAGACACTCTGCAGGCCTATAAGCTTGGCTGGGGGCAGAGAAGCAGAGTCTGAGCAGCTACAGGAAGGATGGAGGGGTTCAGACAAGGTTTTCCAACTCCGTGCCTAAATGTCACTTTCACAGCGAAATAAGCCCAGTTTGGCCCTGTTCACTTTTGCTTAGCAGAGTCTGTATCTTCAAAACTAGACACTCTGCAGGCCTATAAGCTTGGCTGGGGGCAGAGAAGCAGAGTCTGAGCAGCTACAGGAAGGATGGAGGGGTTCAGACAAGGTTTTCCAACTCCGTGCCTAAATGTCACTTTCACAGCGAAATAAGCCCAGTTTGGCCCTGTTCACTTTTGCTTAGCAGAGTCTGTATCTTCAAAACTAGACTACTCTGCAGGCCTATAAGCTTGGCTGGGGGCAGAGAAGCAGAGTCTGAGCAGCTACAGGAAGGATGGAGGGGTTCAGACAAGGTTTTCCAACTCCGTGCCTAAATGTCACTTTCACAGCGAAATAAGCCCAGTTTGGCCCTGTTCACTTTTGCTTAGCAGAGTCTGTATCTTCAAAACTAGACACT
>NW_027638224.1:0-20835 GCF_951216825.1 Electrona antarctica
CCCAGTTCACACGGGTGTGATTTCAGCTTTGTTAGTTTACGTGTCTGTTCGTACCAAAAAATGAGCATGGTTGCTATGGTCACCCAGTTCACACGGGTGTGATTTCATTACGTCAGACCACAGCTGATCAGGCTATATAATACCTTACACCACTCAGTTCACACGGGTGATTTTTTTTGCATTCAAAGAGCGAATCTCAATGGACCTGAAAATGAAGGCTGGGCCAGCCCGCGAGAACTCTAATTCATCTGCATAAATGTCATATTTCCATGTCCATCATTACTTCCATGCAACGATGATACAAGCATACAACACATTGTAGATCTGAAATGTTTGACTAATGTTCACCCCAGAGTGGTTAACACATTGACTGCTGCTGACGTACATGTATATATACGTTTTTTAATAGCCATCTATTGTCTGCTGCTGACGTATATATACGTTTTATATTGTTTTATATGGAAATTGTGGAGTCTCGCTAAGGGACCGCCAACCAGGTAAGCACCTCCTCACCAGAGAGAGACAGAGAGAGGGAGAGCACCGGTGGAGCCTATAGGCTGCGTCATAGACGGCCAATACATCCCACGGCACGTCCTTAATCAGCCTCATCTAACTCACCTGTGCAGCCTGGCTGAAAGATACAAACCTGTCTGTTTGTTTCTCGCCCCTATAGGCAAGTGCACGGTGCATGTACTCCCTTGATGGCATGCTTTAAAAAGGACAGTTTAAGGAACTCTGATAAACACGGAAATGCTTCAGAATGAAGGAGGAAAATCCTAAGTTAAAACCCCACTCACCTGTCTCCTGGGAAAAGGATAAGTGAATTAAATTTCCCCTGTAGAACAGCGGCCCTATACCAACTCAACAGTTGGTGATGACAGGACGACATGTCACTCAGTGGTCAACAGTTGGTGATGACAGGATGACATACCCTCAGAAATGGAAACCGTCTTTCTTTCGCTCTCCTGACAATAAAGCTTAACTCATTTTCTGCCTAAAACGACGACTTTTATTAAAAGTCCCAGATCGCCTAGGACGACAGCACATCATAACAATTCACTCATCGGGAGATCAGAGGTCTTTTGACGAATGAGTGTGAGATTCAGATCCTGAGGGATCCTCTCAGCCCTCTACCATATTGCCGATATCCGTGAAGAACGATAGCTCAGAACTGCCAAAACTGCTAAAATGGTGGAATTTTCATGGAAACAATTTGGGCTTGACCCCTAATAAGAATGACAGAGTGACGAGGTGGTTTCTCAAGCTCCAGAATTATAACTTCAAGATGGAGCACCGGCCAGGGAAAGACACGCAGATGCGTTGTCAAGGTTACATGAGGAGGAAGATCATAAAGTCCCCCGCCCGAGCGGTGAACAAATGGAGGGAGTATGCGGAGTCTCGCTAAGGGAGCGCCAACCAGAGGGAGAGAGAGCGCACCGGCGGAGCCTAGGCTGCGTCATAGACGGCCAATAGATCCAACGGCACGTCCTTAATCAGCCCAATCTAACTCACCTGTGTGGCCTGGCTGAAAGATACAAACTTGTCTCTCTCACAATCAGTCGGCGTCTGCTCTCTCTGTGTGCTGGTCGGGCCTGGCGGCGGTAAGACTCCGAAGCACTGAGAAAACTGTTGCGCCTTTCTTTTTTTTTCTTTCCAAACGTGACTACGGTAGCGGTGGTCTCAAAAACATAAAGCAAGACGTTTGCTTTTTAATTGCACTTTGAGCACAGAGCACTTTATGAGCATGATAAAATAAAGAAAAAATATTTTCCTAAGTCTCAGTTTAAGGAGTTTTACTTCTATTTTCTATACGGTGAGCGAGTCTTTTCCTGTCAAAGTTTCCCCGGCGGTAAGACTCCTCCATATTCCTCCTCAAAATGATTATTATTCGTTTGAATGGTTAGTGTCTGTTTGTTTCTTGCCCCTATAGGCAAGTGCATGTACTGTACTGTACCCTTAAAAAGGACAGTTTAAGGAACTCGGATAAACACGGAAATGCTTCGGGAAGGAAGGAGGACAATCCTAAATTAAAACCCCACTCACCTGTCTCCTGGGAAAAGGATAAGTGAATGAAATACAAACCTGTGGCTATATTTCCCACAGCGGCCCTATTGTTAATGACTTACCGTTATTCTGCTTTCCTAAATTTCTACCTACTTACCTCAGATGAACCTACATGCCTGGAGAAGACGTCCCTGAAAAAAAAAGACAATTTAAGTTATGATTGCATTATTTGATCCACTTACCTGACGAAAGCTGTTTCCTGTGAAACCTGTAATAAATTACACCCGCTGGGCTCACTTGGTTCATGGCTCCTGTGCCTTGGTTTGGGTCAGATGCCACAATGTGAAACGGTTTAGCTAAAACACAACGTTTAGCCCTGAGCCAGTTGCTAGGCAACGCCTTGCTCACCCCCACCTGCACGAAAACATGCGTGCGCATCCAAAGAGCCCTATTATAATTACGATCTTCTTTCGCTGTTTTCTCGGAAACTACGTCACTGTCTACGACCGTTGTTGTTACGACCGTAACATGACAAAAATCAAAGGTGCCGTAATAGTATATATAGTAATAGTATGTGACGCTGCTGTAGTATGATCAAGTAGGTTGTTAATTTAAAAAAAATAATAATAACAGAAAAAGTTAGTAAATAATGGAGAAAAGAGGTTTCTGCCCGACAGCAACGATATGTTCCCAGTGTTCAAAGCCAATTAAAGACCCCAATAAAAATGTTAATGCCCTATTATTTGTATGACAATTCCAAGTTCCAAGAAACATTTAATGACAGACCTATACAACCCCAAGCTAAGCACACTCACTAAAACCGTTACAAAACTCCATTAAACGCGACAGCTGCCTCCAGTACATTGAGCGAGCCCACCTGAAGGCTAATGGCAGGGCAAACACTCTCTCCACACACTGTTAGCAAGTCATTAACTAGCATAGGCGTTTAGCACTTAGCCACTAGCCCTTTATTTTGAGTGGGCAGCAGGAAAAGCTTTTTACAGCAAAAGGCCAACACCTGGCACCGTATAATGCTTTCACGCCTGCTCTAGAACAGGGGTTCTCAACCCGTGGGTCGCGACCCCTCGGGGGGTCGCCAAATTATTTTAGGGGGTCCCCAAATTATTAAAAAAAAAAAAAAAAAAAAAAGATTTATTTTTAAATTATTTTCACTTTTTTTCAAAAATAGCAGACCTACAAGCTCGTAGCGCGCCACTCGGTGGCGCGCTATGAGCTTGTAGATCTGCTACAAGCTCATAGCGGGGTCGGGGGGGGGGGGGGGGGGGGGCCCGAGACATTGCCAAAGCATTTCCGGGGGTCCCCGGCCAAAAACGTTGAGAACCCCTGCTCTAGAATAGTGGTTCTCAAACGTTTTTCATGTCAAGGACCCCCAAAATTACATGTAGTTGACTATGGACCCCCAATCTGAAAAGATATATTTGAGTTAAAAATGTTTGCTTTAAAATGCACATGAGATAAAGGTGGTTAAAATGTATGTATGTTACAGTATAGTAACTAATTGCCCCCATACAAAAGGAAAGAACTCTCGCAGAATGTCTTCAAATGCAGTGGAATAGTTTATTCCACTTTTATAAGGGAACTGCAACGTTTCGGTCCCAGTCAAGACCCCAAAATGAACAGGAAGCTAAATCGCCTAAAGCTAATGTGGCTATAGCGTCTTTTTAAGTCATCGGAAGCGTTAATATTGTAACAGCGAGGTAGTGATGATTTAGTCATGAGCCCCTAACGCCGCTGTAGTGTACATGGAGCGGACTGATTTGTTTGCAGCTTATGCCATGACTACACATTGAGGTTAGACACACACTCCATATTTGGGCATAGCTGCATTGGGAACTCCTTATATGGTTATGGCTGACTCGGGCTGAGTCAGAGGTCTGCTCGTCCACCCGCCCGGCACCCGCCCACCGGTCCGCCCTCCCATTAGCCAATGTTGATATATAGGATAGCAGCTCTATACGCTCACAACATGTCCCATCGCGACATGCCCCACAATAGGAATGGGTTATGAATGGATTATTTATAATAGCACAGCCATATTGGAAAGAAATTGGGCCTTGAGTTCCCACTCAAGGAACCACACTGTTGTTGGACCACACTGTTTCCAGTGAGCCAACATGCACAACATCAGCACTCTGACTCTGTTTGACCAGAATGGAAACAGAGCCTTCATTAGTATCATTGGTAACAACTGTGAAGGAAGTAAAGAAGAGGCCCAGTTTCTTTCCAACATGGCTGCATGTGCAAAGAGCCTGAAGGTGGAGCTGACCTGCAGGCGTCCCGACTTGAGGAAGGCAAACATGCACTGGGCCGTGTTGAAGGCGTGTCTCCAGTTGTGGTACGCCACGTTCTTCCTGTAGTTCTTCTTCACGCTCAGAACCCACTGGTATAGACTCTACACGGAGAGAGAGAGAGAGAGAGAGAGAGAGAGAGAGAGAGAGAGAGAGAGAGAGAGAGAGAGAGAGAGAGAGAGAGAGAGAGAGAAATTAACTCAACTTAATGCCTGCCAATGACAAGATCTTTCGTCAGATGTGTTTTCAGGTGTTTTACGCTAGATGGCATTCTTCGCTAATCTCTAAAAGAATACTTTTCCCAGCACCATCGGGCGCCAGGTTCTGAGGGTCTTACCGTGTACTTCATCTGGAAGTTCTGCACCAGGTTGAGGTCTATGAACATGCGCACGGTGGCCAGGGTCGTCTCCATGTCCGACAGCTCAAAGTCGCTGAAGCTGAACTCCAGAATGCGCAGGGACTGGGCCGACGGAACCGTGGCTGCCTAGTACGCGCAGGCAGGCGCACGCACGCACACGCACACGCACACACGCACACGCACACGCACACACACACACACACACACACACACACACACACACACACACACACACACACACACACACTTCAAATGTTTATCTGTCCACATAAACAGAAGTACAAGGATGCCTTGTATACAGAGGACATAAACAGATAAAAACACCCAAACACAGACACACCGTTTTTCCAAAATAGACAATTCAGACAGAGACACTCACGTCAAAGTAGATTAACCATTTATACAAATGGAATGCAGTTATAGGCTTAGCATAAGAGGTAAGGCTGCACAATATAGCAAACTCACTAACACACTTTTTTGAATAATGTTTAGTTTTCAATGTTGCAACACTTAAAATGTAGAACATTAAATTGTAATGGTAATTTCGTATATCGTATTGATATCGCCATATTTGGCATAAATTCCGAGATATGAAATGTTGTCCATATGGTGCAGCCCTAGTAGAGGCTTCGCTCTGGGAGATGTTCTGTTTGTCTCAGCAGCATGCCAAGCAAAATCAAAGAACGTTAAAGGACCACTTCACTTTTCAGTTATATAATTGTGACCAGATTTGACTGAGAGCCTGTCATCGACTCATCCTGCAACCTCCAGCTTTTCACCAGAGGAGATTTTTTTTTTTTTTATCCAAAATGAGTTAATAGCACAGGCAGACTCTTCACATACTAGAGAATGTCTGAAATAAGTGCCAGAGCTGAAATCTGAAATAAACATGTAGCTAGGTGTAATGTTAGAGAACACAGAAGTGAACCTTTCAAGCCTGTTTTCTCAACTCGCTGTTTTCTGCAAGACATTATCTATAAGCCATATCTCCAAAACTGGTGGGTCAAACTGAACAACCAATATGTCAATTTGAAGCTATGATTCCCTGCTTTCATATGACATGACATAAAAAACAAAAAATGGCAATGGCAGTCCCTCAAACAAATTTGGCCACAATTGGTCCTCACTAATGTTCATGATAAAATGATAAAATACCACAATTTTGTTCTACTCAGTCTGTGTCTCATAGGAGGGCTGTGGGCAGTTCAGTTTAAATATATTTAGATTTGTATTATTGTGAGAAACGATGGCTTCCATTATCACAACTTTTCAGGAATAGAAAGCCTGCAGTTTCTATTAGCTTGGATTCACAGGTATTTGAGCTATCTTGAGCCTATGTCAGACTCTGATCAAAAGGTGGAGGCAAGCTTGCCAGCAGCAGCAGCAGCAGTGAATGCGAAGCAATTGAAACAGAGCTGTGTAGTATAGCAGAGAGCCGTATTTAAACGGACCGCCTTGTTGAGGGAATGAGGTGTGATTGGAGTATGGAAGTCAAGTGTGACGTAACGATCAGCTGACATCATGTGAATGAGCTAGGCTGATTGTAGCCCTGAAACATGACTGCCATGATGCAACTGCAGCCTGTTTTACGCGATCGCTACATTTACAGTCCAAACGTGTATATAAACATTCCGTTTTCAAATATAAAGTACTCACAATTTGTCCCACGGGTGTTAGAAATTTGCTGGTACAGCGATTCCCGCGTTGTTTAATAAAAAGCATTTTTATCCGAGCTCCCCGGCTACTTTTCTCAAATGGGGTTTGTTTGGGAAATACAAAGTTGCACACATATCGAACACACCCAGTGTTTCAGACTGCCACACTCCTCCCGACCGATAGGGGCGCGTAGTTGAAAGCCAATGGCAAAAAAACAGCTCGGATAAAAATGCTTTTTATTGGTGCAGCAATGCTAATCGCTGTACCAACAAATCTCTAACACCCGTGGGACAAATTGTGAGTACTTTATATTTGAAAATGGAATGTTTATATACACGTTTGGACTGTAAATGTAGCGATCGCGTAAAACAGGCTGCAGTTGCGTCATGACTGTCATGATGATTATCATGGCAGTCATTTTTCAGGGCTAGGCTGATTGATACAATCAGCTGACATCATGTGAATGAGCTAGGCTGATTGATACAATCCGCTGACAGCTGAGGCGGGCAGACTCCCACGTCCCTGGATGAACTAACGCTGTGCTTCATTCTACGAGCTCACAGCAACGCAAAGAAAAACACTTCATATTTTAATAACTTGTCTCTTTCAGACACAATTATGATGCAATCATGATTATACACGCAGAAACATCTCTCTCTCTCTCTCTCTCTCTCTCTCTGGGGAATGGGGGCAGATTAGATCCGTATAGCCGCCAGCCATTAATAATGCATGAGCTGTGATCAGCAGGGTTGAAGAGCTACAGGATGTGAACCTATATGTGCAGGGGATCGGCTCGCCTGGCCTAGAGCGCAACGACCCAGAGACGAGCAGCAGCAGTGACGGAGGCACAGAAACGCACGCACGCACGCACACACGCACGCACGCACGCAATTTTCACACTTTTTAATTAAATGTAATTAATTTAATTAATTTAATTAATTTAATTAATTTAATTAATTTAATTAATTTAATTAATTTAATTAATTTAATTAATTTAATTAATTTTACACTCAGTGTTAGGGAACCTAGTAGCGTCTGGAAGATCATGCGCAGCCACAACAGCATGGTGTGAGGAAGTATCTCTCTCACGGGCAAGACAGAACTTGTCATCGCTGAAGGCAATCTCAATGCAGTGAGAATGAGATATCGGATCCCGCCGAGTGTACAATGAATAACTGTGTAAAAATGGCCAATAGGCCTATGTGTTGTTTTGCCCTTATTACTGTGGGAGAGTGCAATCATCCAATCCACTACGCAACTCAAAGCAAGGGTTGAATAACAACCATTTTCTATTTTGTCAATTTTTGGGGGGTGCAACCATAGAGTATAAAGAAGGATAGAGACTGACCAAATTTTGGTGGTCAAATGCAGAAGTGCAACCGAGCGCTCAATGTTAAAGCCCAGCTGCACTGGGTTTCTCGGTCATGAATCCACAGGTCCGCCTGTAGTCCCTCATCTTACCACTAGGGCCCAGTGCTTCAACGTTGAAGAGCCTCACTGGGGCCTTGGGTGCAACCCACACGTTTAGCAGTGTTGCTCATTCGCCTGGTCCTTACAAGCTGCACCTCGTTGTAAAGGTGACTAATCAACAATTAAAATGATATAAAGTACAATACTGTACCAATTGGAATAATTAAAGTGGAGAAATAATGGACGGAAGTTTCAGAACTTTCTTGCTGGGTAGGGACTCGGGAGGGAGGGTGATAATACTGTGTACTCCTACGGGCTGGCGGGGGCGGCACCTCTCAGCAGGGAGTGTTCGGCGGGAGGAGTAGTACGGAAGCTCAGTCTACGTCCTCCCGGTGGGGGCTCCTCACTGTCAGGTGAGTCAGTAGGGATACAACAGTACGTCCTCCCGGTGGGGGCTCCTCACTGTCAGGTGAGTCAGTAGGGATACAACAGTACGTCCTCCCGGTGGGGGCTCCTCACTGGCAGGTGAGTCAGTAGGATACAACAGTACGTCCTCCCGGTGGGGGCTCCTCACTGTCAGGTGAGTCAGTAGGGATACAACAGTACGTCCTCCCGGTGGGGGCTCCTCACTGGCAGGTGAGTCAGTAGGATACAACAGTACGTCCTCCCGGTGGGGGCTCCTCACTGGCAGGTGAGTCAGTAGGATACAACAGTACGTCCTCCCGGTGAGGGCTCCTCACTGGCAGGTGAGTCAGTAGGGATGCAACAGTACGTCCTCCCGGTGAGGGCTCCTCACTGTCAGGTGAGTCAGTAGGATACAACAGTACGTCCTCCCGGTGGGGGCTCCTCACTGGCAGGTGAGTCAGTATACGGTACAACAGTACGTCCTCCCGGTGGGGGCTCCTCACTGGCAGGTGAGTCAGTAGGATACAACAGTACGTCCTCCCGGTGGGGGCTCCTCACTGGCAGGTGAGTCAGTAGGGATGCAACAGTACGTCCTCCCGGTGGGGGCTCCTCACTGTCAGGTGAGTCAGTATAGGGATACAACAGTACGTCCTCCCGGTGGGGGCTCCTCACTGTCAGGTGAGTCAGGAGGGATACAACAGTGCGTACTCCCGGTGGGGGCTCCTCACTGTCAGTTGAGTCAGGAGGGATACAACAGTGCGTCCTCCCGGTGGGGGCTCCTCACTGTCAGGTGAGTCAGTAGGATACAACAGTACGTCCTCCCGGTGGGGGCTCCTCACTGGCAGGTGAGTCAGTATACAGTACAACAGTACGTCCTCCCGGTGGGGGCTCCTCACTGGCAGGTGAGTCAGTATACGGTACAACAGTACGTCCTCCCGGTGGGGGCTCCTCACTGGCAGGTGAGTCAGTAGGATACAACAGTACGTCCTCCCGGTGGGGGCTCCTCACTGGCAGGTGAGTCAGTAGGATACAACAGTACGTCCTCCCGGTGGGGGCTCCTCACTGGCAGGTGAGTCAGTAGGATACAACAGTACGTCCTCCCGGTGGGGGCTCCTCACTGGCAGGTGAGTCAGTAGGATACAACAGTACGTCCTCCCGGTGGGGGCTCCTCACTGGCAGGTGAGTCAGTATACGGTACAACAGTACGTCCTCCCGGTGGGGGCTCCTCACTGGCAGGTGAGTCAGTATACGGTACAACAGTACGTCCTCCCGGTGGGGGCTCCTCACTGGCAGGTGAGTCAGTATACGGTACAACAGTACGTCCTCCCGGTGGGGGCTCCTCACTGGCAGGTGAGCCAGTACGATACAACAGTACGTCCTCCCGGTGGGGGCTCCTCACTGGCAGGTGAGTCAGTAGGATACAACAGTACGTCCTCCCGGTGGGGGCTCCTCACTGCCAGGTGAGTCAGTAGGGATTCAACACACTAATGTGTGGGGAGGAATCAAATGAATTGGCATAACGACTAAATTGGCGAGAACAGGCTGTGTTACATCATGGCAGCTTAGGAAAACCAGCTTACAAAAAAAAAGGTTAGCTTGGGATAAACTTTGGGAACAAATGGCAGCAGTAGTTTTGCATTCACAGTTCTTAACTTCTTCAAACGTATTAAAATTGTTACAATAGCCACAGTGTTAAAGGTTGCTCTGTTTGTATGTACGTACGGTAATATACTGTAGTCTAACAGAGATCTCTCTCTCTCTCTCTCCATCTCTCCATATCTCTCCATTAGGTCTAGTTAGAGGTCTGGTGGCTTCCTCCTATAGGATTGGATGATCTATATTCTCCCTCCTCCATTACTAGCCTCTTGTCACTTTGTATTTCCTCTACTGTCCCTCTAAACACGCGCACGCGCACACGCACACGCACACACGCACACACACGCACACACGCACACACACACACACACACACACACACACACACACACACACACACACACACACACACACACACACACACACACACACTGGCATATTTATGAGCCCATGCTTTCTTGTTCATCTGCATTCTGCACATATTATCTGTCTCTCTTAGCGGAGATCCACTTAGCTCAGGAATGAGAGAGAGAGAGAGAGAGAGAGAGAGAGAGAGAGAGAGAGAGAGAGAGAGAGAGAGAGAGAGAGAGATAGACAAAGAGAGAGAGATTCAAAAGGTTTCACATTAAAGCTGAATAAGTGCATTAGCCCAACATTGCTGTCTGGTGGAATCCTTGCATCTCCTGCTTCTTCATACTACAATGTCAGGTTGTCCCCAACTCGGGATATTTATAGTGTAATCTGATTGGCCTATCGTTGTCTACAGTCGACTGACACCTACGGGCTAATTTGACTGAGAGACTGGCAGTGGAATCAGTCTGCCAATCATTGGGCGGCATGTGGCTCAGGAGGTAGAGCAGGTGATCCAATGATCTGTGGGTCGGCGGTTCGAATCCTGGCTCCTCCTCCTGTCCACATGTCGAAGTGTCCGTGGGCAAGACACAGATGAATGTGGGAAGTGAGGAGGACGCTGCACGGCGTTGACTGTTAGTGTTCGCCACTTCACCTTCCAATGTATGAATGAATGGACCATTGTGGCTTTGAGCAAGCACTCTGTGTGATTTATTCCATTTGGGTTGAGGGGGGTGCTTAATGTCTGAGTTAACATATAATTGCTTGGTTTCACCCAACAAATCATAATGCGCGGACACGTACGTACACATACATACGTACGTATACGTACACATGCATACACACATAGCTCCGCACAGGAGTGGCTATAGCACCACTTAAAAACACACAGATCCACACAAGGTCAGAATAGAGTGAGTTTTGTGTACTTTTGAACATGTTTGCTTTGCCTACACCAGGGTTCCAGTGATGAATGAAATGAGGCCCTGCATGGACAGATAACATGCCCACACTGCGTCAACTCTGTGTCAAACGTGTTTCCGGCAGTCCTGTGGGAGGCTTTGCCCTGGAAAACCAGCCCTGTGTCCTAGATAGTGAGGGCCTTAGCGAGCCTCAGGGAGGGCATGCATTTAGGTCATACTTTTTAGATTTTGCCTGGCCCTGCAGTTCTTCAGTTAGACTACGTTTCTTCTCCAAGTGGACAGCGATGCCGTCAGTTGCGTTGAAGCGAATCACTAAGCTATACCCAAAGAAGACACTTGGAAGACGTTTCACAATGCTATCCTAGTATCCCAAAAAAAAATCGAATACTCAAGTAAAGTACAGAATGATCATGATGTCATCAAGATGTGATTCACCATGTTAATGATTATTTTCAGACCTCCAGTTCTAGGAAACACAGAATGGCGGGATTCTTTTTATTATTTCCACAGCTCTAAGGTATATTAATGTTGAAAATGGGTGGAATGCCCCTTTAACACAATCTATGCCAATCTCGAGATTTCTCAGGTTTAGGTATACTAAACCCACCTGTGCCAATCACGAGAATCTCATGTTTTGTTGATTTCTATCAATCCCAGAATCTTGACTCATATTTACCGAGTAGTCGCTTCCCCATCGCTAGGCAACGGGTGGACTTCAGGGCCCATGAGAACTACTACAGAGAGCGCAGAGAGCGGACTGCGTGCGTGCGTGCGTGCGTGCGTGCGTGCGTGCGTGCGTGCGTGCCGTGCGTGCGTGCGTGCGTGCTGACGTATACAAATCATATGCAGGTCCACTTGAAGTCAATAATCAAGATGTCAAGAGAAAAGGATCAAAGTGAGGATATGAAGGAAGGCTACGCTATATTGAGACATATGGCTGGCTGCCTTAACCAATTTTGACCTGAGATCAGATTCTAAAAATGTCTTCTATACATCCTGACAGTTTTCTGAAAAAGCTATGTTTCTATGTCAGTCGTTCTTCGATTTTTCAAAAATAGCAGACCTACAAGCTCGTAGCGCGCCACTCGGTGGCGCGCTACGAGCTTGTAGGTCTGCTATTTTTCAATAGCTGAAGCATAACATAATGCTAACACCAAAAGGGGTTCCCGCCCAAAATGGGCTAACCACAAAGATTTCTAGGGTTTCCGTAGGAACACCGAACAGACTAAAGTGCTGCATTTCAATCTGCAGGAAAAGACCTCAGGAAATTGCGGTGGAAAAGCTGCCCCTTTGGATGAAAAGGGAGAAGAGCAACTCTTCCTCATGCTGTCTGAGAAACGTCAGAGCAGGACGTGATCACTGTCCACAGTTACACTGTCGCTGTCGGGCGGAAACCTCTCAACTCCACATTCTAACGTTTTGTGTTTTTTTTGTAAATTGTAAAAAGTCTCCTGAAAGAATATATATTCAAAGATTTGTGCCGCATTTTCACGATTTTTCAAAAATAGCAGACCTACAAGCTCGTAGCGCGCCACTCGGTGGCGCGCTATGAGCTTGTAGATCTGCTATTTTTCAATAGCTAAAGTATAACATAATGCTTAGTTAAAACACCAAAACGGGTTCCCGTCCAGAATGGGTTAACATCCTACTACTTGATCCATACTACAGCGTCACACAAAAGCATACAAAAATAGCAGATCCACATGTTCAACTAGAAAAAGTGCCCCTCGGAGCACATGTCTCCACCAGGCCAGTTCAGGTTGTGGCCTCCTGGTGGCGCTATAATAGGCCAATGTGAAATGGGTGCCATTTCTTCTTCCGCCTTTGATGGCAAATGGATGATTTGATTGAGGCATTTTATTTGTTCCAAAAATGTGTTTTGCAAAAATCCACCTGTTGATGGCGCGCCAATGTGACAATGTGGGATATATTCCTCAGCCTATAGTAGGAAAGTGCACGTTGCGTTTGTGATTTGAGGCTTTTTGTTCAAAACGGGCCAATCCTGCAAACTTTGAAAGCCAATTGCTATCAATTAAATCAATCAATAAATCAATAAATCAATCAATCAATCAATCAATCAACGTTTAAGAACCACTGTACTGTACTGTATAACATATAAACCTCAATGCAAAGGCATCAAAAGTAGCACATCCACAATCTCAAAACGCGGTACAAACAAGTCCAGTGACGCGAGAACAAGCACGGGCAACATGATCTCCAAAGATGCATGTGGCGGAAACAGTGATGTGGTCACATGGGTCATCCATTGAGGGACAGGTTACTGCAAATCAATCATCTTTATCCTAGGTCACAGGGGCTTCAACAGGGGGCGCCAAATCTTTGCGCGAGAGGGACGTTATATTTACATTAACCACTTGAACTCAAAATTTAAAAAAAAAAGTTTTCTAAATCATGACAATTTTCTGAAAGATTTGAGGCACATTTTAACGATTTAAAAAAAATAGCAGACCTACAAGTTCATAGCGCGCCACTCGGTGGCGCGCTATGAGCTTGTAGATCTGCTATTTTTCAATAGCTAAATTATAACATAATGTTTAAAACACCAAAAGGGGTTCCCGCCCAGAATGGGCTAGTATCCCTGGCCTATAGGCGATTCTGAGGGGAACATTAGCCAAAGATAGCAGATCTACAAGCTCAGAGCGGTGAGAGCGGGAGAAACACCAAAAGTTGATGCATGTGGGGGCGGCGGTGGCTCAGGGGTAGATAGAGTGGCTGGATGGGAACCGCAAGGTTGCCAGCTCGAACCCGGGCTCCCCCAGAGTTAGTGTCGAAGTGTACTTGAGCAAGACACTGAACCCCTAACTGCTCCCGGTGTGCAGGTTGGTACCATACCTTGCATGGTTTTCTCCGGCATCGGTGTGTGAATGTGTGCGTGAATGGTTGAATGTAATGCACGATCTCTAATGTAAAGCACCTTGGATAAAGGCGCTATATGAATGCACCATTGACCATGTGTGTGTGTGTGTGCATACGTGTGCATGTGCGCATGCAGGTGAAATGCAAAGAGTAATTACCGCTGTCACCTGGAGCGCTCTGGTCTCTTCCTCAGCAGCAGAAGCGTGATATGACAGGACCTGCAATAACGCACGCACACGCACGCACGCACGCACGCACGCACGCACGCACGCACGCACGCACGCACGCACGCACGCACACATGCAATACAGTTATGAGGATGTTATCATTTTAATAGCTATTGACATTTTCCCGGATGTTCCAGTGGGTACATGCTATCCTGTTCGCTTTGCTAACAGAGATACATGACACGCATGCACTCACGCACACGTGTGCACACACACGTAACGTACACACACACACACACACACACACACACACACACACACACACACACACACACACACACACACACACACACACACACACACACACACACACACACACACACACACACACACACACAAAGTGTGCATACACAAGCACACACATACAATAGATGAGTGACTAGACTATTTTCTAAACCAGCAGATGTAGGAACGTGTACAGTACATCTGCTGTTCTCGAATAGCCAACGTAAAAATAAAAATAAATGATTACATTTATTTTGACACTATGTTAAATACAGTATACTGTTGCTGTAAGCTCCCCCAAGGACCGCACTGGGGGTGCATGGCGCTTCAAATCACAGAATTAGAACGTCCCCTCAGCTCCATTCCTCTCTCTCTCTCTCTCTCTCTCTCTCTCACTCTCTCTCTCTCTCTCTCTCTCTCTCTCTCTCTCTCTCTCTCTCTCTCTCTCTCTCTCGCACGCTCGCTTTGATCAATTTCCTGTCCTTTCCGTACTGTCATAATCTGTACAAACAAGCAAACATGCACATCTTGCGGTACTGGCCAACCGTGACCTTTGCTCACCAAATTGCACCATATTGTGTTGATAAGATATTGACTTGACTAATAACCCCGTCTCTGATGACACACTTTGCAGTGGTTGAAAGTAACTAAATACATTTACAAGTACTGTACTGTACTGTACTGTACTGTACTGTACTGTACTGTACTGTACTGTACTGTACTGTACTGTACTGTACTTCAATTTCTTTACTTGAGTTTTTCCAATTTGTCCAATACTTTTACTTCTACTCCACTACATCTCAGATCCAAATATTGTACATTTACTCCAGTACATTTATTTGACTCCTAAAGTTACTAGTTATTTCATACATTTGGAATATTATTACAAAACACACATGAATTAACCACTTCAGCCCTATATACATTTCGAGCATTTGAAAATAGATGATCTACAAGCTCACAATGCGTTGCGATTAGACACATTAACCCATTCTGGGCGGGAACCCCTTTTGATGTTTTAACTAAGCATTATGCTCATAACGCGCCACCGAGTGGCGCGCTACGAGCTTGTAGGTCTGCTATTTTTTTTTAAATCGTGAAAATGCGGCACAAATCGTTGAATATATATTCTTTCAGAAGACTTTTGTTTTTATTTCGACGTCAGGCCTAAATGGGTTTATTGTGAGCTTGTAGATCTGCTATTTGAAAACTTGAAATGGGACATTCTGCATAAAGAGTACATTTTGATGCCAACGCTTGACCTCACATGGAGAGAGAGAGAGAGAGAGAGAGAGAGAGAGAGAGAGAGAGAGAGAGAGAGAGAGAGAGAGAGAGAGAGAGAGAGAGAGAGAGAGAGAGAGAGAGAGAGAGAGAGAGAGAGACATTGCTGACCTCCAGGGTGACCTCCTGCTTGGCCATGGCTCTCTCCACCGTCTCATACATCTGTGTGTTCTGGATGCCCAGGCCACAGAAGATGGCGAACGCCTCCAGGAACTGCTCGTCGTTGCGGTTGAACGCCTTCAGCGTGCCCGGTCCGTCCTCCATCTTGTTCACCAGCTGACACACGCCTATACGCACGCACGCACGCCCGCACGCACGCATGCACACACACACGCACACAAACACACTTTTGTTGAATATCATTTTTGAATATCATTTTTTGAATATCATTTTTGAATGGTCTCTGTCGCCGGTCTATAAACTCAAAACCATTCTAGCTTGTGGAGCTGCTCCTATTGATGCTTTTGTGTGACACTGTAGTGTGTCCAAGGGCAATAGAAAAGGTTAACCCAATCGGTGCCAGGAACGTCAGGGTACGTTCTAAGCAGTAAAACCCCCTGTGCCAAGACGTAAAGTTACGTCTTTTTTTCAGATTAAAAAAAAAGTTTTTCTGACGTGCACGCGATGTGCACATGGATACGCCAACGGGTATTTATACTTTCATTTGTCCCGCATCTCTGGCACGTGGCCTGCAGCGTTTCTATTGTAACCAGTGTTGTAACTAACGCCCTTACATCACGTTACGTTACCTAACGGCGCTACTTTTTGCAGTAACTTGTAACCTAACGCTTTACATTTACCCATTCCATAACGGCCTTATAGTTATTGTCCGTGCGTTACCAGCGTTATGGCGTTATTATGTTATTATGTCAACTTATGTGATCCAAGTGAAAAGTCTCCCCATACAGCGCAGTGAGTCGATGCGTTGTGAGCTTGTAGGTCTGCTCTGTTAGCTAGCTAGCTCACACACACTACACAGTAGAGCTCTTCATGGGTCCAAAAAAATGGTTCCGAAATCCAAAATAAATCTGTGACATTCCGAATTTCCGAGAGACCCGACCGCGACCCAGCCAGGCAGACAGAGAGAGAGAGGTTCCCTACAGACTGCGGCTGCAGTAGAGGGTGAGAGAGAAAAAAAAAAGTCTTGTCTCTTGGAATATTAAGGCGCGACACTCAATGCACTTATAACAGCTCCTACTTTGCCCTCTTCTTTATCCACGTGTGGGGAATGTTATAGCGCTGTTGTCGGGATCCGTATATAAAGTATGAGTGACAATGAGTGAGTGATGAGTTTGTTGCGCGCCCGCAGATCTGCCCTTCATGCAACGAACGTAAACGACAGATCCGCATGTGGATCTCTCGTTTATGGAACGAACGTACCGGTATGCTGTTAGCTTGTTGCTAACGGGACCCCCCCCCCCTCTCTCTCTCTCTCTCTCTCTCTCTCTCTCTCTCTCGACGCTCTCTCTAACACGTCTCTCTCTCTCTCTCTCTCTCTCCCTCCCTCTCTCTCTCTCTCTCTCTCCCTCCCTCTCTCCCTCACTCTCTCTCTCTCTCCCTCTCTCTCTCTCTCCCCCTCCCTCTCTCTCTCTCTCTCTCTCTCTCTCCCTCTCTCTCTCTCCCTCCCTCTCTCTCTCTCTCTCTCTCTCCCTCTCTCTCTCTCTCTCCCTCCCTCTCTCTCTCTCCCTCTCCTCTCTCTCTCTCTCTCTCTCTCTCTCCCTCCCTCTCTCTCTCTCTCTCTCTCTCCCTCCCTCCCTTCCCTCTCTCTCTCTCTCCCTCCCTCTCTCTCCCCCCTCTCTCTCTCTCTCTCTCTCTCTCTCTCCTTCCCTCACTATCTCTCTCTCTCCCTCTCTCTCCAAACCAGTACACAGTAACGTCAACTGTCAATCCACCCGTCGTGCTCTCCGGGACGGAGAAGCTGACTTCTCTCTCGTAGTAGCCTATAAGTCGAGTACGTCGTTAAACAACTTGAAAAACTTTGGCTTTGGGCAGGTGCAGGCTACGTTTTGTTGGGCTGCATATATATCCATATATAAAGACCTTTTTGGTCTGAGTGACTTGGTCGGATTTTGACTTTTCTTCTTTTTTTTTCACCAAATGCCAATAAAATAATTTGGGTCGCACATATTTAATAGAGTCGGTCGGCAACCGGAGACAAATGTATTATTTTGCGTGGCCTTCCCCTCTCAACGGTTCCTTTCAGAGCACTGGTCAGAAAAATACCAGTGAAAGCAGGGTCAATGTGCAGAAATACATTTTCAAAATACCTGAACAGTGAATATACTAAAATGGAAGATGAGCTCAAAAATACATTTGACAAATTAGAATATCTCTCTACCACTGCAGATATATGGACTGCAAACACTTATTTTTCTGTAATGTCAGTCTGGCAAAGGAGTGTAGTTGATTTACTTGAATACTGCCAAAATAGTATTGTTAACTTTACGGTGTAAATTATTTATTATTTATTTTCTTCATATTGCACAGCACCATTTGTTTTGAAGGCAAGTTGAGGCTACAAAAAAGATGCCTGTCAAAATCTCTGAACATGTTTTATTGTATTGCTACATTTCATAATGTTAGGAGGGAGTCGTCTTTTCTCTTACTGTGCGACAGAATAAAAAACCTTCTTTTAAATTGTTTTTTATATTATTATTTTTTTAAGTAAATATTAAAGTAACTTGAAAATAGTTACTTTCATAATTGAATAACTAGTAAAGTAACTAGTTACTTTTTTAGATAAGTAACTATAACTATAACTCTTTACTTTTTAAAAGTAACTTGAACAACACTGATTGTAACAGGTGGCATGGATTGTGTTTTAATATGGAGATAAGACATTTCAGCCCATCAACAACAACATGGTATTTAAATGGCATTTCAAATGGTCATGGTGCTTATGGACCTGCTATCTCCAGGTGTGCGATAACAGCGTATATACATCAACCATAACTCCTCTGAAATGTCAAATCCTAACCACATTTTATTATACATTTGATGCTCACATAAAGTATAGTTTTACACACACGCACACACGCACGCACGCACGCACGCACGCACGCACGCACGCACGCACGCACGCACGCACGCACGCACGCACGCACGCATGCACGCACACACACACACACACACACACGTGAGAGGTCGTGAGAAGAACTTTGGTGATCGTCTAGGTCGGACATTGGATGTTATGACAAGATTTTCCCGCTGAGACATTTAAGCATTTTTCCTTTTCTGTCTTTTTTCTTTTTAACGACCCGAATCAAGTGTCATAACATCGTTCACGCTGGCCGTCCATTCCAAAAATGTTAGAAATGGATACGTCAACACTGGAGAATAGCATACACGCGCGCGCACACGCACACGCACACACACACACACACACACACACACGCACGCACACACACGCACACACGCACACACACACACCCCAATGGCCTGTCAAAATGCCAACGTCTCACCCAGAACTCAGTAACTTTTATTGACTTTCCTTCTCCCAAACATTTCCCTCTCGGTCTCATTTCGGACGCTCGTCCGTCTGTCCAGCTGCACCCTTTGTCTGACCCTGGCAGGCTCAGACCGCCTGATCGAGTGACACAACATGAACATATCTGAGAGAGAGAGAGAGGGAGTGAAGAGAGATGGCTTTACCTATAACTCTGTCTTTCTTTCCATTCCTTATCGGGGTGCAGAGCAAACTCTTGATCTGGTTGCTGGGATGCTCTGGGTTCTCACTCTGTCAGATAGGAAGGAGAATCAAAGATACATTCCTAAGAAATGATGCAATTATAAAGTGCTGTAATCTGTAAAGCCATGTCATGTTATGTAATCCACCCGAGGCAAAAAGTGCAGAGAGAAAGCAAGATAGGCAGTGAGAGCCAGACAGGGTGTGAGTGTGTGTGTGTGTGTGTGTGTGTGTGTGTGTGTGTGTGTGTGTGTGTGTGTGTGTCTGTGTGTGTGTGTGTGTGTGTGTGTGTGTGTGTGTGTGTGTGTGTTGTTACAGAACAGGCCTTCTTACAGACCTTTTTGAATCCTGCACCTGACAAATAAGCCAAAGTACGACAAAACTAAGACTAAAACTAATACAAACTAAACAAAAACGTAAGCGTTGTTCCAAAATATAAACGAGCAAATCCGCTCTAAAAACTAATTAAAACAAACAGAATTGAGAAAAACAATTGGTGCGTGCGTGCGTGCGTGCGTGCGTGCGTGCGTGCGTGCGTGCGTGCGTGCGTGCGTGCGTGCGTGCGTGCGTGCGTACCGTCCAGGGGAAGCGCTGGTCCTTGGTGACGTCGGTGATGTTCAGAGGCTGCATGGTGTTCTTGACGTACTGAGCGTACATGTAGTTGATCTGTGTCACGTCACACTCCCTGTATATGGGAACATATAATGTAGTTGATCTGTGTCACGTCACACTCCCTGCATATGGGAACATATATAATGTAGTTGATGTGTGTGCAAGTTTTTTATTCCTAGGGTGGCTCAGGGAAGGAGCGCTCGTTTTACCACGACGGCCACTAGTAGTAGGGCGGGGCGAACCCTACTACTGCCAGCTGCCTCGCTAGCCTAGTGTGCTACTATGCCGACTAGTAATAGTTCGCCTGTTCGCGCCCCACTGCCGGCACTATTTTTACAACTGCGGACTTTTTAATAGTTTTTGGATTAAGGTTGGTGAGGGGTACGTTAATAGTTTTTGGATTAAGGTTGGTGAGGGGTACGTTGCTACCCTGCTTGCGGTTATGTTTAGGTTAGAGTTAGAGATAGGGTTAGTACTAGTCATAGAGTACTAGTAGGCATAAACACTTGTGCGGTCCAAAACACAGCCCAGCGCTTCCTACTCCACTGACAACCAATCACAGCGCTCCAAATTCCTCGAATCCCAGATCCACCCTAGGAATAAAAAACTCACATAAAAAACAAACAAACATATATGTAGTTGATCTGTGTCACGTCACACTCCCTGCATATGGGAACATATATGTAGTTGATCTGTGTCACGTCACACTCCCTGCATATGGGAACATATATGTAGTTGACTGTGTCACGTCACACTCCCTGCATATGGGAACATATATGTAGTTGATCTGTGTCACGTCACACTCCCTGCATATGGGAACATATAATGTAGTTGATCTGGGTCACGTCACACTCCCTGCATATGGGAACATATAATGTAGTTGATCTGGGTCACGTCACACTCCCTGCATATGGGAA
>NW_027638223.1:0-1000 GCF_951216825.1 Electrona antarctica
GTGTCAGTCAGGGACCAATCAGAAGGATGCTGGTTAGTCAGTCAGGGACCAATCAGAAGGCTGCTGGTTAGTCAGTCAGGGACCAATCAGAAGGCTGCTGGTTAGTCAGTCAGGGACCAATCGGAAGGCTGTCAAAGGGTGAATTTGGTCCAGGCCAGGCGATACAACCTATAACTACATTACGGAAGGTTGTTTTAGTAACACATTTAAAAGAAAAACGTCCTTAAGGGGATAAGGGGATCCCCTTAAAGGAGAATTCCATACTAAAAGGCTTTCTTACCTTTCTTTGTTGTTGTTACGTCCCCACCAAAGAGGTCCAGGTGTTATTTTGTGCAAAAGCTCCTTATTGGCTATTTCCCCTACCATAAGCCCTAAATTAATTGCATTGAATTGCATTGAGTTGAATGGGGCTATGGGGTGTTGTGCTAATTCGCTTATTTCCATCGCTCAAAATTATTATTTTTTTGTATCCTCTCTTCATAATGTAAATAATATCCCAAGCGGCACACTTTACTACTTATTTCGATGGAAATAAGCGCATTAGCACAACACCCCATAGCCCCATTCAATTCAGTAGCACAACACCGCATTAGCACAACACCCCATAGCCCCATTCAATTCAGTAGCACAACACCCCATAGCCCCATTCAATTCCCATTCAATGCAATTCATTGAGGGCTTATAGGAAATAGCCAATAAGGGGTTTTTGCACAAAAAAACACCTGGGCCTCTTTGGTGGGGACGTAACAACTACAAATAACACCTGGACCTCTTTGGTGGGGACGTAACAACTACAAATAACACCTGGACCTCTTTGGTGGGGACGTAACAACTACAAATAACACCTGGACCTCTTTGGTGGGGACGTAACAACTACAAATAACACCTGGACCTCTTTGGTGGGGACGTAACAACTACAAATAACACCTGGACCTCTTTGGTGGGGACGTAACAACTACAAATAACACCTGGGCCTCTTTGGTGGGGACGTAACAACTAC
>NW_027638222.1:0-24187 GCF_951216825.1 Electrona antarctica
GGGGACTGGCCTAATTTACCTGTAGTCCCAAATCCTCAGAAATAATCATCGTCTATATCGCTATATCCTAGCTACTTCTGTGTGCTGCCTATATGGAATTCATACATGCCACACTTATGATTTACAGTATGTATAGTCCGTTGTGCAGTGTCAGACTAAAAACACTGTACCGCTACCGCACACAAACATGACATGTCACCGGCGCACGGCAGCAGCGGCACACGGCACCAACACACGAAAACAAAGTATAAATGGGTCTTTTAGACCTGTCGTTATTTCTATACGAGCGCCTCGCTCGCTCGCTCGCTCTGTCGGATTCCGCGGGGTGAGTCAGCCCGGCGAGGTGGGCGTACGCATGCAGCGCATGAGCGGATGGATCATGAGGACAGCAGCACTTCCTCCGGCGTGCCCTTGGCAGCCCCGTTGCTCTCATTGTTCCACCCGACTGTGTTTTTAAATAGGCCCGGGCTGTCTTCACTCCCTCTGTCTCCCCGTGTTTCACAGGCACATTGCACCCACTCCTTTTTTTACTTTAGAGCACCATCATGTGCTCGCTTCCTTTCGTAAGAGCTCGCTGTACTTGCGTGTGCGCGCTCGCACAGCCGCACACACACACACACGCACGCACGCACGCACGCACGTGCACATGTTGCGCATGTATACACGTGCGTGTGGTTGAGAGAGCGGGGGCTATATAGGGGGTAAGAGCTGGTACTGTGTAGCTGACTCATCATGCAGTGAGCATATAGAGAACTCTCTACCCTACCCACGCACACGCGCACGCACATGCACAGTTGCACACACACACAGTACACAGAGTACACACACACACACACGCACACACAAACAAGCGCGCACAGCACAGCACAGCACACACACACACTTATGCACAGCAGCTCACAAAGCTGACGGCGCATCGAGCCATTTGTATGCTAAAATGAGGTTGAGGACTTTGAAGCCTGTATATGGTGCCGGGGCCGAGGCCAGTTGATTGAAAAGCATTGATGAGATGCAGGGCGGCGGAGGTTGGACAAACAGCCGGAGAGAGAGAGAGAGAGAGAGAGAGAGAGAGAGAGAGAGAGAGAGAGAGAGAGAGAGAGCTATTCTATTCTATCCTCCTTCACCCCTAGAGACAGAGAGACTTTCACATGAATAACACTAGAAGTCAGAAACGGCTCAGCGAAAGCACTCCCTCTCTCTGTATAGACTCTCTCTCTCTCTCTCAAGCTCTCTCTTTCTGCCTTCATTTTCTCTCTCAACTCTCTCTCTCTGTATAGACTCTCTCTCTCTCTCAAGCATTCACTCTCTCTTTCTGCGTCTGCCTTCATTTTCTGTCTCTCTCTCTCTCTCTCTCTCTCTCTCTCTCTCTCTCTCTCTCTCTCTCTCTCTCTCTCTCTCCTCTATCTCATTTCGACCTGAGGTCGATTCTACAAATGTCTTCTAAATCCTGACAGTTTTCCTGAAAACCCTATGTTTCTGTCAGTCGTTCTCATACATTTTCATGTTGTCAAGGACCCCCAAAAATATATGTAATTGGCCGCCGACCCCCATCTGAAAATATGTTGTTCCAGGGACCTCCCCAGAAGCAAAGATATGTTCGCTGTGAAAGCATTATATTCAAAGATGTGCGCCACATTTTCACAATTTTTCAAAAATAGCAGACCTACAAGCTCGTAGCTCGGCAGTGCCGCGCTATGAGCTTGTAGATCTGCTATTTTTCAATAGCTAAAGCATAACATAATGCTTAAAACACCAATCAGGTGTTCCCGTCCAGAATGGGCTATTTATCTCTCGCTCCTTTCACTGTGTCTCTAAAAACACATTTCCTCGTTATGTTCTGTCTGGTACTGGTACACAGAACAACAGCAGGGGAGCCGTGTTTTGTGGGAGCGCGTTTTTGTTTTGTATTATGCAAAATGTTACATTACAGAAAACAGCACGACAAATTAATTTTCCATTGGCTTGCAGATTATAGACCTGCTTTTGCTTGTCTGGCTCCATCAAGACTTTAACCATTATATAGGCAAGGCCTTCCAGACCTATTCATCACGGTCTGCGACAGTAATTTACTTTAAATGGTAGACCAACCAGGTTCAGAAAAAAAATATATATGATATACTAGTCTATATATACAGTTAGTATACTGCCAAAAGCCATAAAAAGACCAATAACACATAAATACTACAGTATATGCTGCATGGCCGTCACTTTCTTTTCCAAAACACAGTGGCAGCTAGCTGTCCCCATACAAGACACTCCTCACTTCTCTTAGTTGGAGGACTTTGTGAAACTTTTGAGACAGTTTGCAATGAAGGAGTGGGGGCTTGACAGAACAGACAGACAGTGCAGCATGCGAGTGTGGCGACTAGCCTGAGCAGTCTGCCGAACACATCATTAACACCTGCCCACCTGTACCAGACCTCCTTCGGAGGCCGGACTCTTCCACGTGGGACCAGACTAGCAGTGTTGTTTTCGTCGACTAAAACTATGACGAAAAATGTTAGTCGACTACCTTTTTCCACTGACGAAAACTAAATGGAAACTAAATGAAAACTAAGCTATGATGACTGAAGCTATGACTAAATATACTGACAATTTCGTCGACAAATAAAAACGAGACTAAAATGTTAGGAAGGGACTAGTGGACAAGAGATCCAGTGTAAGTCATTATATAATTAGTTGCATGCTGAAAATAGACAATCTACAAGCTCACAACGCATCGCAGTTGTGGGCTTGTAGATCGTCTATTTTCAGCAAGTGAAAAAAAACACCCATAACGACGGCATCAAGGTCGACCAACTAAATCAACTGTAGATTTAGTCGACTAAAACTAGACAAAACACTAAAACATTCCGGGTGACTAAAATGTGACTAAAACTAAATTAAAACGTTTCAAGAGACTATGACTAAAATAGAAATTTGCTGCCAACAAAACAACAGTGGACCAGAGACGACGAAGGGCGTGTGGCTGCTCGATACTGACTTGGACATAATTTGAGGATGATACACGAAAGAAGAAGAAGAAGAAGAACTCACAGCTCCGTCCTGTAGTTGGAGCAGCGCTCCAGGGGGATCTTCAGCACGCGGTCGTTGAGGCCCACGAACAGCGAGCGGTCGCTGTGCAGGATCTGCAGGCTGAGGATGGGCTCTCGCACGCCCGACGGGAGAAGCTCCATCTCCTCCAGGTAGCAGCCCTGCAGGCTCTTGTTGGTGGTGGCCAGGGCCTTCAGGATGCTGCCGTATTCTAGAGTTGAACAGGAAGACATAATGGTGGAAATGAGCCTATACTAACCCCATACTCTGAAACGCCGCCAGCCAATCGCGTAGTAGCGACCTTGTCATGATTGGCTGCCTCCTGAGACCTGACACGACAAAGGTTCAAAGGTAACTCAATACTTAGGCAGTCTAGCCTAAAAGACGACCGTAAATGTCCGGCACCGATCCTGTTAATGATACGCGTGTCATTCTTGTTTGTTTTCGTCCGCTTTCACGTACCGGTGCCGATGTACATGGCGTGGTAGAGCGTGTGTATCAACGTACCGGTGCCGATGTACATGACGTGGTAGAGCGTGTGTTTCAACGTACCGGTGCCGATGTACATGACGTGGTAGAGCGTGTGTTTCAACGTACCGGTGCCGATGTACATGGCGTGGTAGAGCGTGTGTTTCAACGTACCGGTGCCGATGTACATGACGTGGTAGAGCGTGTGTTTCAACGTACCGGTGGTGATGTACATGACGTGGTAGAGGGTGTGTTTCAACGTACCGGTGGTGATGTACATGGCGTGGTAGAGCGTGTGTTTCAACGTACCGATGCCGATGTACATGACGTGGTAGAGGGTGTGTTTCAACGTACCGATGCCGATGTACATGACGTGGTAGAGGGTGTGTTTCAACGTACCGGTGCCGATGTACATGACGTGGTAGAGCGTGTGTTTCAACGTACCGGTGCCGATGTACATGACGTGGTAGAGCGTGTGTTTCAACGTACCGGTGCCGATGTACATGACGTGGTAGAGCGTAAATGGTAAATGGTAAATGGTGCATTTATATAGCGCCTTTATCCAAGGCACTTTACAGAGATTGTGCATTACATTCACCCATTCACACACACATTCATACACCGATGGCAGCGGAAACCATGCAAGGCACCAACTAGCACATCGGGAGCAATTAGGGGTTCGGTGTCTTGCTCAAGGACACTTTGACAGTAACTCTGGGGGAGCCCGGGTTCGAACTGGCAACCTTGCGGTTACCATCCAGGCACTCTAACCCTGAGCCACCGCCACCCCCGAGCGTGTGTTTCAACGTACCGGTGCCGATGTACATGACGTGGTAGAGCGTGTGTTTCAACGTACCGGTGCCGATGTATATGACGTGGTAGAGCGTGTGTTTCAACGTACCGGTGCCGATGTACATGACGTGGTAGAGCGTGTCCTTACGTACCGGTGCCGATGTACATGACGTGGTAGAGCGTGTGTTTCAACGTACCGGTGCCGATGTACATGACGTGGTAGAGCGTGTCCTTACGTACCGGTGCCGATGTACATGACGTGGTAGAGCGTGTCCTTACGTACCGGTGCCGATGTACATGACGTGGTAGAGCGTGTCCTTACGTACCGGTGCCGATGTACATGACGTGGTAGAGCGTGTCTTACCGGTGCCGATGTACATGACGTGGTAGAGCGTGTCCTTACGTACCGGTGCCGATGTACATGACGTGGTAGAGCGTGTGTTTCAACGTACCGGTGCCGATGTACATGACGTGGTAGAGCGTGTCTTTACGTACCGGTGCCGATGTACATGACGTGGTAGAGCGTGTCCTTACGTACCGGTGCCGATGTACATGACGTGGTAGAGCGTGTCCATGCCCTGGACGATGTCCACCACCAGGTTGGAGAAGCGCACGTCGTCCTGCATCACCAGGGGGTCCACGGACACCGGCTGCACCACGTCGTTCATCAGGTAGAGGCGCTGCGCGTCCTGGAGGCTGCGCTCCGTCAGCCCGTCGTTGGGGCCCCCCTCGTCCTCTATGGTACCACACTGTGGGGAGAGAGACAGAGAGAGAACATATACACATTCAACATAAGGAAAAAACACCATGAAACACACCAACAAATTACAAAACTGAGATATTGCACACGTTCCCTTGATACAGTGCGACTAGTCAATGTCTGATTGAGTATTTTGATTGACAGGGGATCGAAAGAGTGTTTAAATCTATTATACAGAGAGAGAGAGAGAGAGAGAGAGAGAGAGAGAGAGAGAGAGAGAGAGAGAGAGAGAGATTGAGTGAAGAAGGAAGTAAGCAGTAAGCAAGAACAAAAAAACACGGTAATACATCAAAAACATAAAAATAGTCATCATGAATAATACGTACTGTAAGCTAAGAACCTAACCTAGATATCTATATTATGAAACTATATGCGTATACACTATAGAGTGCCATGTCAACATAAAGTGCTATTTAAGTTGCATAAGTTGAGCCTATAAATATGCATGACAGCAATGTGGGGGAAAATAAACATCTCTGTCTGTGCATGCTACAAACTACACAACCACTGTGTAAAACTACACAACCACTGTGTAAAACTACACAACCGCTGTGTCTGTGTGTGTGTGCTACAAACTACACAACCGCTGTGTGTCTGTGTGCGTGCTACAAACTACACAACCGCTGTGTGTCTGTGTGCGTGCTACAAACTACACAACCGCTGTGTGTCTGTGTGTGTGTGCTACAAACTACACAACCGCGCTGTCTGCATGCTACAAACTACACAACCGCTGTGTGTCTGTGTGTGTGTGCTACAAACTACACAACCGCTGTGTGTCTGTGTGCGTGCTACAAACTACACAACCGCGCTGTCTGCATGCTACAAACTACACAACCGCTGTGTCTGTGTGTGCTACAAACTACACAACCGTTGTGTCTGTGTGTGCTACAAACTACACACCTGCTGTGTATGTGTGCATGCTACAAACTACACACCCGCTGTGTCTGTGTGCACGCTACAAACTACACAACCGCTGTGTCTGTGTGCATGCTACAAACTACACACCCGCTGTGTCTGTGTGCATGCTACAAACTACACAACCGCTGTGTGTCTGTGCATTGTTACAAACTACACAACCGCTGTGTCTGTGTGCATGCTACAAACTACACAACCGTTGTGTCTGTGTGCATGCTACAAACTACACAACTGCTGTGTGTCTGTGTACGTGCTACAAACTACACAACCGTTGTGTCTGTGTGCATGCTACAAACTACACAACTGCTGTGTGTCTGTGTACGTGCTACAAACTACACAACCGCTGTGTGTCTGTGTGCGTGCTACAAACTACACAACCGCTGTGTCTGTGTACGTGCTACAAACTACACAACCGATGTGTCTGTGCGTGCTACAAACTACACAACCGCTGTGTGTCTGTGTGTGTGCTACAAACTACACAACCGCTGTGTGTCTGTGCGTGCTACAAACTACACAACCGCTGTGTGTCTTTGTGTGCTACAAACTACACAGCCGCTGTGTCTGTGTGCGTGCTACAAACTACACAACCGATGTGTGTCTGTGCTTGCTACAAACTACACAACCACTGTGTCTGTGCTTGCTACAAACTACACAACCACTGTGTGTCTGCGCATTGTTACAAACTACACAACCACTGTGTGTCTGTGTGCATTGTTACAAACTACACAACCGCTGTGGGTCTGCGCATTGTTACAAACTACACAACCACTGTGTGTCTGTGTGCATGCTACAAACTACACAACCGCTGTGTCTGTGTACGTGCTACAAACTACACAACCGCTGTGTGTCTCTGCGTGCTACAAACTACACACCCGCAAAAGAAAAGTGACTGTTCACTTTCCCCAGTCATCGCAGCATTGATTAAATCTAATAAAGCATTTCTGGTGAGGTCGTTCCTTTTTTTCCATTCTATCGCGTATCCAGTAATAGCAGGTCTCTAGTGCCCAGCCGACAATTTCTTTCCGATGTAACGTCAACATCTGTCAAGCCTCAACGATGCCCCGGCATGACACGGAAATGACACAGCGTATACTCGTGGAGCTGTGATTTGCAGCCTTGTCACTTTATCCCATTCTGGGCGGGAACCCCCTTTTGGTGTTTTAAAGCATTATGTTATACTTTAGCTATTGAAAAATAGCAGATCTACAAGAGCTTGTAGGTCTGCTATTTTTGAAAAATCTTGAAGATGTGGCTCAAATCTTTGAATAGAGCGAACGTTTTAACTCGAATCTTTGCTTCTGGGGGGGGGGGGGGGGGGGGGGGGGTCCCTGGAACAACATATTTTCAGATGGGGGGTCGGTGGCCGATTACATTTTTGGGGTCCTTGACATGAAATATTGAGCACCACTGATACAGAAACATGAGGTTTTTCAGAAAATTGTCATCATTTAGAAGACTTTTCTTTTTTTTACGGCCTAAATGGGTTATTCAGTAGGAATAAGAGCCGAGGCTGCAGAGAGAGGGAAGAAAATTACCTTTTTTATGATACTTTTCTTTTGGCAGTTTCTGCTTTATTAGATCTATAGTAAGAGAGACTTGAGGTCACAGAGAGGAGATGGGAGTTTTGTGCAAAGTTCACATTTTACAATTTAAATTTGATCTATGTTCACAGTCCCAGAAAATGAACTAGTTAATGTTCATTTCTTCCAGTTTCTTTTTTTAATAAGCTCCACTGAGTTTAATATATACCCATATATCCCCGGCCCCCAATCATCCACTAAATTAAATATAGTATATAGTATAGTCGTATATAGACTATACACTTTTTTTATTGTATTTTTTATCATCATGATATGGGCTAAGTAAATGTGGTCCCATTAATTTTAAAATGAATGATAAACTAGGGTTCCATAAATTGTCACATTACTGTTTATCTGCCCCCCTGGAAGTGCCTGTTGCGCAACATTCGATGTTGCGTAACAGTGGGACGTCATCGAAAATGTCCCCCCCCTGTTTAGCCGACGAGAACGAAAATCTTAAAACGTTAATAACTCGCGATCTAAATCATCCCGTCCAATTCTAGCTAGTCGCGTTAGATTTAATCATACCTCCCGTTGTTGTCGATCGGCTCTAGAGTGTTTTGGCTACATTTAGCTGCTAATGCTATACAGCCACATCCGGGATAACATCCGGTCCGTCGGTAGAAGTGCTCCGCTGCTATAAATCGCTGGGCGTTATGATTTAATGGATTAAATAACCCCGGGCAATCGGTTCATTTACTAACGGTTCAACAACCGGTCGATTTCATTGCTGAAGCTCTTCTGAATAAAGGTATGCTAACCGGCTGAAAGTCAACTAATATCAATAGTCATCATCATAGGTGACCTTTGCTGGGTTTCACCCATTTCAGCTGAAATGGCTGCGTTTTATTTTTTTTCCCCCAACTCTGACCTCCTTCGCTGTCCATGGTGCTGAAGCAGAGACCAGAGGGTAGCTGCCATCTACAGTAACTTAAAAAACATTTAATATCAATTGTGGGTGTTTTGCTTTCTCTGCGATCTGCATTCACAAAGTCAATTTATTTTGAGAGTAAAAATAACTGGATTAAAGTTTGGGACTTTGGGATTGTGTGATGTTACTTTAGCTGTGATGGGTTTATTTGCGGTTATAGGCCGTTTGGGTTGGTTTTAATTGCATTAGCCTCAATTAACTGCATTGTGTGGGTGGGGTTAATTAGCTTGATTGGGTTAGGCTGTAGTTAATCTGGTTTGGGGTGGTTATGGTTGTGGTTATAACCAGTGTTGTTAGGCTGTAGTTAATCTGGTTTGTGGTGGTTATGGTTGTGGTTATAACCAGTGTTGGGTTAGGCTGTAGTTAATCTGGTTTGTGGTGGTTATGGTTGTGGTTATAACCAGTGTTGTTAGGCTGTAGTTAATCTGGTTTGGGGTGATTATGGTTGTGGTTATAACCAGTGTTGTTAGGCTGTAGTTAATCTGGTTTGGGGTGGTTATGGTTGTGGTTATAACCAGTGTTGTTAGGCTGTAGTTAATCTGGTTTGGGGTGGTTATGGTTGTGGTTATAACCAGTGTTGTTAGGCTGTAGTTAATCTGGTTTGGGGTGATTATGGTTGTGGTTATAACCAGTGTTGTTAGGCTGTAGTTAATCTGGTTTGGGGTGGTTATGGTTGTGGTTATAACCAGTGTTGTTAGGCTGTAGTTAATCTGGTTTGTGGTGATTATGGTTGTGGTTATAACCAGTGTTGTTAGGCTGTAGTTAATCTGGTTTGGGGTGGTTATGGTTGTGGTTATAACCAGTGTTGTTAGGCTGTAGTTAATCTGGTTTGGGGTGGTTATGGTTGTGGTTATAACCAGTGTTGTTAGGCTGTAGTTAATCTGGTTTGTGGTGGTTATGGTTGTGGTTATAACCAGTGTTGTTAGGCTGTAGTTAATCTGGTTTGGGGTGGTTATGGTTGTGGTTATAACCAGTGTTGTTAGGCTGTAGTTAATCTGGTTTGGGGTGGTTATGGTTGTGGTTATAACCAGTGTTGTTAGGCTGTAGTTAATCTGGTTTGGGGTGGTTATGGTTGTGGTTATAACCAGTGTTGTTAGGCTGTAGTTAATCTGGTTTGGGGTGGTTATGGTTGTGGTTATAACCAGTGTTGTTAGGCTGTAGTTAATCTGGTTTGTGGTGGTTATGGTTGTGGTTATAACCAGTGTTGTTAGGCTGTAGTTAATCTGGTTTGGGGTGGTTATGGTTGTGGTTATAACCAGTGTTGTTAGGCTGTAGTTAATCTGGTTTGGGGTGGTTATGGTTGTGGTTATAACCAGTGTTGTTAGGCTGTAGTTAATCTGGTTTGGGGTGGTTATGGTTGTGGTTATAACCAGTGTTGTTAGGCTGTAGTTAATCTGGTTTGTGGTGGTTATGGTTGTGGTTATAACCAGTGTTGTTAGGCTGTAGTTAATCTGGTTTGGGGTGGTTATGGTTGTGGTTATAACCAGTGTTGTTAGGCTGTAGTTAATCTGGTTTGGGGTGGTTATGGTTGTGGTTATAACCAGTGTTGTTAGGCTGTAGTTAATCTGGTTTGGGGTGATTATGGTTGTGGTTATAACCAGTGTTGTTAGGCTGTAGTTAATCTGGTTTGGGGTGGTTATGGTTGTGGTTATAACCAGTGTTGTTAGGCTGTAGTTAATCTGGTTTGGGGTGGTTATGGTTGTGGTTATAACCAGTGTTGTTAGGCTGTAGTTAATCTGGTTTGGGGTGATTATGGTTGTGGTTATAACCAGTGTTGTTAGGCTGTAGTTAATCTGGTTTGTGGTGGTTATGGTTGTGGTTATAACCAGTGTTGTTAGGCTGTAGTTAATCTGGTTTGTGGTGGTTATGGTTGTGGTTATAACCAGTGTTGTTAGGCTGTAGTTAATCTGGTTTGGGGTGATTATGGTTGTGGTTATAACCAGTGTTGTTAGGCTGTAGTTAATCTGGTTTGGGGTGGTTATGGTTGTGGTTATAACCAGTGTTGTTAGGCTGTAGTTAATCTGGTTTGGGGTGGTTATGGTTGTGGTTATAACCAGTGTTGTTAGGCTGTAGTTAATCTGGTTTGGGGTGATTATGGTTGTGGTTATAACCAGTGTTGTTAGGCTGTAGTTAATCTGGTTTGTGGTGGTTATGGTTGTGGTTATAACCAGTGTTGTTAGGCTGTAGTTAATCTGGTTTGGGGTGGTTATGGTTGTGGTTATAACCAGTGTTGTTAGGCTGTAGTTAATCTGGTTTGGGGTGGTTATGGTTGTGGTTATAACCAGTGTTGTTAGGCTGTAGTTAATCTGGTTTGGGGTGGTTATGGTTGTGGTTATAACCAGTGTTGTTAGGCTGTAGTTAATCTGGTTTGGGGTGGTTATGGTTGTGGTTATAACCAGTGTTGTTAGGCTGTAGTTAATCTGGTTTGGGGTGGTTATGGTTGTGGTTATAACCAGTGTTGTTAGGCTGTAGTTAATCTGGTTTGGGGTGGTTATGGTTGTGGTTATAACCAGTGTTGTTAGGCTGTAGTTAATCTGGTTTGGGGTGGTTATGGTTGTGGTTATAACCAGTGTTGTTAGGCTGTAGTTAATCTGGTTTGGGGTGGTTATGGTTGTGGTTATAACCAGTGTTGTTTTTGGCAGCAAATTTCTATTTTAGTTTAGTCATAGTCTTTGGAATGAAACTTAGTTTTAGTCAAATTTTAGTCACCTGGAATGTTTTAGTGTTAGTCTAGTTTTAGTCGACTAAATGATTTTAGTTGTCTGAAAATAGCCGATCTACACGCTGCGACGCGTTGTGAGCATTGTGAGCGTCTTTTACTTATACTGGATCTCTTGTCCACTAGTCCCTGACATTTGTTGACGAAATTGTCAATATATTTAGTCTCAGTTTTATTCATCATATACTGTAGCTTAGTTTTCGTTTAGTTTCCATTTGACGAACATTTTTCGCCATAGTTTTTGTCGAGGAAATCAACACTGGTTATAACTTGGGTTCAATTGTGTTTATTCTGGGTTGGTTGTTGCTTACATTAGCCTGGTTTGTGTTGGTTGCATTAGCTGAGGTTAACCCATTTAGCGCTAGCATTTATTTAAGGACCTAATTCACGCCAGCATTTTTTCCAGCCGCGCTCTTATTTTGAAAAGCCACATTTTCAGTCGACCGGAAGTGGATTATCCCAGCCAGCTAGACGGAGTCGAGACAGCCTTTGTTTACATGATCGATCTATGCCGGGGCACTGGAGAGCTCCACATCGCCGTCTCTGTGCCGTCAAATAAACGCTGTTTTGACCAAAATGCCATCTGGGACAAGGAATAGGAGATACAGGCGATTGAAAGAAACGGATAGAATGGATTATTATGGCGATGACGATCTAAGATGAACGATCCAGTGCTGTGCTAACAACATTGCTAGCTAACCGGCTAACGTAAGTAGTATTGTGGCTCGGACGATCGAATGCACTATAAAAGCGCAATTGACAAAGGTCTTCGGCAATGGCGTTAAGCGTCAGTATCAAAATTAGGCTTCAATTGACAAAGGACTTTGGCAATGGCGAGGAGGGAGTTAAGCAGCACCAGGTTTCTTGGAGTTTTGTTTTGTGCAACTCACTCTGGGGTTGGGTGTGGGGAGCCAGGTGATGTAAAACTCACCTGGAAGTTGTGGATGGGGTTGGGCGTGGGGAGCCAGGTGGAGCGAGGGTTCTCCTGGGAGCGGAACGGCCCGTTGAAGGCCTGAGCGATGGCGCTGAGGTTGAACGCACACACGGCGGACGCCGCTATGCTGTTCCTGTATGGACAGAGACAAATGTACAAGGAAGGAGGGATAGGGAAGGAGGTCAAGGGAGGGGAGGAAGAAAGAGAGAGGGGGAAAGTATGGAGAGAAATGACAGAAAGCGAGAGAGAGAGGGTAGAGAAAGATTGTGTTATTTATTTTAGTTGCAGTGCTACAATTTACAATTTAGGCATTTAGCAGACGCTCTTAATCCAGAGAGATTTACATTAAGCAAGAACAAAAAGCATGGCAATACATCACATACATACAAAGTAGTAAGAAGAACGTAACAGTGGAATATCTATATAATGAAACGAGAGTGAGGTCTAGCCAACACCAACTCGGGATTCCTCGATCGCTGCCCTCCACAATTTCCTATATCCAACATCAGGTTCTTGAGCTCTGCAGTGTTGTCAGCCAAGCTGTCGCGTCGCAGCACGTCTACATTAGGTGGTACGCTTCTTTCCCCTCCTGGCTTTGCCCTGGGTTGGCTCCCATAGGGTCAATTTACTTGCCTCAAGTTCTGGGTGCCTGACTGACGCAGTGCCCTGCCAGCCTCATCCTTCTCTCTCTGACTTTGTCCGTGACCCGTGGTAGGTCCCCATAGAGGTCCACTGCCCGTCTACATAAAATGCTATCTAAGACTAAGTTACATAAGTTGGGCCTTTCTTTGCATATACGCCTGTAGGAGCATGAGGCTATAGGGCAGGGGTGGGCAACTGGCGGCCCAGGGGGCCACATGCGGCCCCCACCTTCACTTAATGTGGCCCTCAGGTTAATGTCAGAATAATTATATAATATTGGTTTCAGCTGTTCCACAATTCCACAACATGCAAACATGACCCGCTTTAATTACTTCAGTCTAAATTAGTAGCTCATTGCTCAACACAAGTATAATTAAACGCATTTGAAATTACATAAAAATGTTAATTTTCAGGATTCCAATTCAAAAATAGCAAAACATAATTCAAGATTTCAATTCGAATATAGCAAAGATAGCCGATCTACAAGCTCAAAACGCGTCGCAGTGCGACGCGCTTTGAGCTTGTAGATCGGCTATTTTTGCTATGACAGTAATATATGGCCCTATAAGGAGGGCCATATATAACTATCGTCATAGTTGCCCACCCCTGGTATAGGGAAAGTATTACGGAATTTGCTATAGTAAAAATAGATCGATTCGTCGCCATGCAGTCACCGTGCAGCCATATCAGAAATCTGCAAATATCTGGACAGGTGTCTATAAAAACCGAATCCAACAATGTGTGGCATGTATGCGCTTCATGGAAATCCTGTCTTTTTATTCCTGGACCTAAACGCTCTACTTCAGCGTCGCTTTGGCTGGCGGCTATATAGGCTATGATATCAGTAGCGCACAGAGAATGTACAGCATTATACCATTCAGGACGGGAACCCCTTTTGGTGTTTTAATCATTATTATGTTATACTTTAGCTATTGAAAAATAGCAGGTCTAAAAGCTCATAGCGCGGCACCGAGTGCCGCACTACGAGCTTGTAGATATTTTTTGTATCGTGAAAATGTGGCATTGTATCGCTTTAACTCAAATCTTTGCTTCTGGGGAGTGGGGGGGGGCCTTGGAACAACATATTTTCAGATGTGGGGTCCGAGGCCAAATGGGGGTCCTTGACATGAAAAAGGTTGAGCACCAACTGACATAGAAACATGAGGTTTTTCAGAAAACTTTTAGGATTTAGAAGACTTTTTTTTTTTTGTTGAATCAGCCTCAAGTCTAAATGGGTTAAACGGTGAGGATATACCAGGTAGATTACCATAGATTACGTTGGGTGTTCCAGTACGCACGCACACTCTCACACGCACACACACGCACACACACACACACACACACACACACACACACACACACACACACATACACATACACATACACACACACACGCACACGCACACGCACACACACACACACACGTGCAGCAGGTCACACAGGTCCCCCATGTATAAAAAAATAAATACACGTGTCACATTAGGGAGTAAAAGCGGTAAAAAGAAACCCAGGCAGTGTGGTATAACAGTATTATCTTCTTGGTGCTGCTCGCTGTCCCCCGGCGGCTACAAGGTAATGAGTTTCCAAGCAACCTGCTGCTGCCTCTGCCTGCCTCCATTCTGTGCACACATGGTAGAGTCACTTTAACCCATTTTGGGCGGGAACCCCCTTTTGGTGTGCCGCGCTATGAGCTTGTAGGTCTGCTATTTTTGAAAAATCGTGAAAATGTGCCTCAAATCTTTGCATATATATATTCTTTCAGAGCGAACGTTTTTTACTTTGCTTCTGGGGTTGGGGGGGGGGGGGGGGGGGTCCCTGGAACAACATATTTTCAGAATCATAACAAATAATAAACACACACGTGACCGCAGTCCACGTGACAGGGTCGGTGGCCAATTACATATACTTTTTGGGGTCCTTGACATGAAATATTGAGCACCGCTCTGACATAGAAACATAGGTATTTCAGAAAACGGTCAGGATTTAGAAGACTGTTTTTTTTGTTTGTTTTTTGACGTGAGGCCTAAATGGGCTAACTGCATGTCTTGCTAAAGCCTCTTGCACAGCCTCCAGGATGCTGCCAGAGTACTGGCTCCTCGTCATGTGGGGTCCCCTGCTACATTATTGATCGTTAAGGAACAACCAATAAGGACCCTTATTGGTCTGGTATATATATATAACTCCCATTGGTCCCATTGAGATGGGTTGGTGGGCCTTATGGGTGTTTCACTGTGTTGGAGGAGGATGAGATGGGTTGGTGGGCCTTATGGGTGTTTCACTGTGTTGGAGGAGGATGAGATGGGTTGGTGGGCCTTATGGGTGTTTCACTGTGTTGGAGGAGGATGAGGTGGGTTGGTGGGCCTTATGGGTGTTTCACTGTGTTGGAGGAGGATGAGATGGGTTGGTGGGCCTTATGGGTGTTTCACTGTGTTGGAGGAGGATGAGGTGGGTTGGTGGGCCTTATGGGTGTTTCACTGTGTTGGAGGAGGATGAGGTGGGTTGGTGGGCCTTATGGGTGTTTCACTGTGTTGGAGGAGGATGAGATGGGTTGGTGGGCCTTATGGGTGTTTCACTGTGTTGGAGGAGGATGAGATGGGTTGGTGGGCCTTATGGGTGTTTCACTGTGTTGGAGGAGGACGAGATGGGTTGGTGGGCCTTATGGGTGTTTCACTGTGTTGGAGGAGGATGAGGTGGGTTGGTGGGCCTTATGGGTGTTTCACTGTGTTGGAGGAGGATGAGGTGGGTTGGTGGGCCTTATGGGTGTTTCACTGTGTTGGAGGAGGATGAGATGGGTTGGTGGGCCTTATGGGTGTTTCACTGTGTTGGAGGAGGATGAGATGGGTTGGTGGGCCTTATGGGTGTTTCACTGTGTTGGAGGAGGATGAGATGGGTTGGTGGGCCTTACGGGTGTTTCACTGTGTTGGAGGAGGATGAGATGGGTTGGTGGGCCTTACGGGTGTTTCACTGTGTTGGAGGAGGATGAGATGGGTTGGTGGGCCTTATGGGTGTTTCACTGTGTTGGAGGAGGATGAGATGGGTTGGTGGGCCTTATGGGTGTTTCACTGTGTTGGAGGAGGATGAGGTGGGTTGGTGGGCCTTATGGGTGTTTCACTGTGTTGGAGGAGGATGAGATGGGTTGGTGGGCCTTATGGGTGTTTCACTGTGTTGGAGGAGGATGAGGTGGGTTGGTGGGCCTTATGGGTGTTTCACTGTGTTGGAGGAGGATGAGGTGGGTTGGTGGGCCTTATGGGTGTTTCACTGTGTTGGAGGAGGATGAGATGGGTTGGTGGGCCTTATGGGTGTTTCACTGTGTTGGAGGAGGATGAGATGGGTTGGTGGGCCTTATGGGTGTTTCACTGTGTTGGAGGAGGATGAGGTGGGTTGGTGGGCCTTATGGGTGTTTCACTGTGTTGGAGGAGGATGAGATGGGTTGGTGGGCCTTATGGGTGTTTCACTGTGTTGGAGGAGGATGAGATGGGTTGGTGGGCCTTATGGGTGTTTCACTGTGTTGGAGGAGGATGAGATGGGTTGGTGGGCCTTATGGGTGTTTCACTGTGTTGGAGGAGGATGAGGTGGGTTGGTGGGCCTTATGGGTGTTTCACTGTGTTGGAGGAGGATGAGATGGGTTGGTGGGCCTTATGGGTGTTTCACTGTGTTGGAGGAGGATGAGATGGGTTGGTGGGCCTTATGGGTGTTTCACTGTGTTGGAGGAGGATGAGATGGGTTGGTGGGCCTTATGGGTGTTTCACTGTGTTGGAGGAGGATGAGATGGGTTGGTGGGCCTTATGGGTGTTTCACTGTGTTGGAGGAGGATGAGACTGACTGGGGATGTGGGGGTGGAAGACAGGGGGGCTGAGAGAGAGAGAGTATAAGATAGTGAGGATAGAGAGAGGGAGAGAGGGAGGGGGGAGAGAGAGAGAGAGAGAGAGAGAGAGAGAGATTGGTTGAGTGAGACGCAGAGGCTGAGAGGGCTTAAAGGGAATCTTTAAGCGATTTTAGTTGACTAAATCGCACAGTTGTTTTTTGTCGTCAAAAATGCATTTTTTGCGGGCCTTGATGCCGTCGTAATAGCTGATTTTACACTTCAAAATGTAAGTTAATGCTGGAAGTATTGAGTTTGATAAAACCATATTTGGTGATCGGCTTATAATGAAACAAAGATTGTGCTTGGCACACGTTTGCACTTGGGGAAAGCCATCCCTAGAAGACTGGGAATTGAGAATGACTGAGATGCATAGTTGTCTAAAACTATGACAAAAAATGTTCGTCGACTACGTTTTTTCACTGACGAAAACTAAATGGAAACTAAATGAAAACTAAGTTATGATGACTAAAACTATTGAGAATTTCGTCAACAAATGAAAACTTGACTAAAATGTGAGGAAGGTGACCAGTGGACAAGAGATCCAGTGTAAGTCATTTTACACTTGGTTGCATGCTGAAAATTGCGACGCGTTGTGAGCTTGTAGATCGGCTATTTTCAGCAAGTGTAAAATGTGTCATTACGACGGCATCGAGGCCCGCCAAAATACATTTCAGTCGACTACATAAACTGTAGATTTAGTGAGTAGGCTAGAGATTCATTGCGGGTTCAGTGGTAAGCCACACAGAAACCGTAGCCTAACTGGAGAGGGGAGGGGTGGCGACAACCCACAGGCAAACGAGCTGCCAAAACCAAGCATCACCCGCCTGTCGCAACCAATATAATGTATTTCTCTCTCTGCTTCTTCCACTCTTTCACACGCGCACACACACTACACACACACACACACACACACACACTACACCCAACCACCACTGTGGGTTTGTGGGTTGTGGTCGTGTAGAGACCGGCTGCCTGCTACATATACCTCAAATAAAGAAGGGGGAAAACTTATGCTGCTACTGTTCCCATTAGATTTAGGGTGAACTACACACGGAGAGGTTATTATAACACTCGCTGTAAAACGGAAACGTACCGTATATACAGTACGTCACAGCGAGCAGGAGGAGGAGGAGAGAGACTGACTCGATGGGATCCACTCTTTGGTGCTAATGGATGATAAAGCTATATATTTTAACCACTTTAAAACAGTCTGTCGAACGGTAAAAAGCTGAAAGTCTGACATGATCTCTTCTACAGCTATAGCTCAACCACCTCTCTCTCTCTCTCAAACGCACGCACGCACGCACGCACGCACGCACGCACGCACGCACGCACGCACGCACGCACGCACGCACGCACGCACGCGTCTCTCTCTTTCTTTCTCTCTGCGAGGCGCCGCCGTGATCACTTTCATTACGAGCGAAAAGGTTAGCCAGCTACTTAAAGTGATTCATCTCGTCGTCACAACAGCTCATTCCCGTCCTCGTCCTCTCGCCCCATAGTGCACCCCTCTCTCTCTCTCTCTCTCTCTCTCTCTCTCTCTCGTTCTGTCTGGCTCTCTCTCTCTCTCTCTCTCTCTCTCTCTCTCTCTCTCTCTCGTTCTGTCTGGCTCTCTCTCTCTCTCAGTCTCCTGTAAGTGTGTCTCTCTCTCTTTTGCTCCATTTTCACGATTTTTCAAAAATAGCAGACCTACAAGCTCGTAGCGCGGCACTCGGTGCCGCGCTACGAGCTTGTAGGTCTGCTATTTTTCAATAGCTAAAGTGTAACACAATGCTTAAAACACCAAGAGGGGTTCCCGCCCCAGAATGGGTTAATTTATTTTGTTTTTATTTTATTCTATCAAGCCTTCGTATCCCGTAAGGCTTTTTGGTTTCTAAAGTGAGGCGTTAATTGTTTTTCAATCTAGTGAGTCACTTAGTTTCATGTTGGAAATGAACAAGCAAGATGAAGGAAGGCAACGAACGCGGGGTGACGGAGGACAAAAAGGAATCATCTTTTTCATCCTTTGCCGATGGTTTTTCACTGTCTGCCCCTCTCTCTTCTTTTGCTTTTTTTCAATCTCTCTCTCTCTCTCTCTCTAGGCATGCAAATGGGGTGCATACTTAGTTTAGACTAGTCATTGGTTAGACATGGGTTAAGGTTAGGTTTAGGTGTGCTGCCCCGTGGGAGGTTAGGGTTAGGGTGAGGGTTTGAGATTGTAGTTGTAGGACTAATGGCTGGTCTAACCAATGACTAGTCTACTGTCTAAACTAAGTACTGCACCCATGCAAATAGGCCCAGGGTGAAAAAGGTGACAGTGTGCGACGCCCATCGACAATTTTTGAGCGTTTTTGTCGGTACCACATTGGGGTTGACTCCTGCCGTGTCCACACAAACAGAAGGTTTTTCCCGCGGAGCGGCCGGCGGCGAGGCACATGCAGGTCATGATGCCTCTATGGCAGATGATGCAAGCAGCATATCATTCATTAGGGTTCATCGTGGGTCCGTCAGAAAAAATGCTCCCAGCAGCGGGCTCCACCCCCACCCCTGGCTCACCACAGACCCCTTCACCCCCCACCCAAAAACATTTTTTAAACGGATTTGCATGAATCACACTGGTGCCATATTTGGAATAAAAACGGCGATTTTCGCCGAAAAGCTCTCTCTCTCTCTCTCAAAAACAACTTTCTGGCCTAATTCCCTCTCTCCCCCCGAGGGGGGGGGGGGGGGGTCTGTCTGGAGAGCAGGGAGCACAGAGTTGGTTCCCGCTAATCCTTAGTCACACTTTCTTGTATATAATGTCCAGCCAGTCAAACGGCCACCCAGCACCATTATGCTGTAATGGGGTTGGCTGCTGTTATATGCAGCTCATCCCAGCCAAGGGGCTGTTATAGGGAATGATTTGAGACGCTCCACATGCAGCACACATTCAATATACCACACAGATGTGTGTGCGTGTGTGTGTGTGTGTGTGTGTGTGTGCTCTTGAATAGACACCAAATTCAATGCATAAACACAATCATGAACAAGCACACACACATTTTGAAGTTGCAATCCTTATTTCATGTCCTCCACAGCACGGATGACAATAATAAGGTCCTAACCGATAACAACCACCGCAAATGTCTTAATTAGATTGTATTGAATTAACATATTCTAACATACAGATACAGACCGGATATTTAAAATGTTTAATTCATTCAGTAAATTCAGGATCACAACTTTAATTCATATGTACGCACTCATATATTCTCCCTCTCACGCAGGCCTGGAATTTCATCCTTTTAGGGGCAAGGCAACTTGGCCTTTAGTGTGGTCAACTTTTTGAGGGCACAAGGCCAAGTGCCAGGGCATGAAGGCCATCAATTAAAACAATGATTTTAAGTCCCCGGTCATCATTATTTTAGCTTACACGGCACGCACACACAAACACGCGCACGTGCACATGCACGCACGCACACACACACACGAACATTACTAATGCACCTCACCTCCATTTATGAGAGCAGAGCTAAAACTACATTAAGGCCAATGTTTCAACTTCAGTGAATTCCTGCACCACGGTGGAAACAAGGAAAAAGGTGCACTCAGCAGAGCTGCTCAGCACGCATACAGGGACCACAAATTGAAATTACGCCCGGCAGGATTAACTGTACATATTTTTACACGCAATAACAAACAGCAACGGTAGAACAACGTTTGGCCTGAAAGCGCCACATTCATAGGCAGACGTACTGGTTGTTGTTGGGAGTCAGCAACAACACCTCCACGGCACTGGAACAACACCGTTTGTTTTGCAAACGTTGTTTTTTGTATGTTTTTGCTCCACAAAGAGCCAGGTGCATGCCTGGCTGTACTGTACGCAAATGACTGGAAGGTACTGTACCGTACAGTGTACGGTACAGTACCTTCCAGTCATTTGCTAAAGGTTGTGGCAATTTTGTATTGTGTGCGGAATGCATACTCAAGCTTCAAACGCTAAGCAAAGCAAAGCAAAGTTACTATATTTACCCAGGGTAACTGGACTAAGCATCAGATACTTGTTTACAGCCAGGCCCTGCTCATAGAACATTTCATGGTAGTGGTTCAATGCCTTGCTCAAGGGCACTCCAGCGGTGGTCATTTTAACGTGCCGGTCCGGGGATACGAACTGGCGACCTTCCGGTATCAAGACCGCTCCGCAAACCGTTCGGCCACCGCTCGACGGCTGTTGTCTGTTTCCAGCATGCATGTGGTTCTCAAGGCAGAGTTATACGATAAGAAAGCGCTGACGCAGTGAACTGCACACGCACACACTCAGTGTGTGCGTGTGCAAGTGTGGAATGAATTGTTCCAAATTAAATTCACGATACATAAGCACACAGGAAGACCCATGCAGCTCACATGGGGGGCTTGAGTTTGACCACTGTGACCAGGCATCCCCAACAACGTGGAGAAGTGGCTCCTCTCTGCAACAAACCATGTGCAACCCAGATTCGGCACAAACAAGGGACTAAATTATTTTAGCTCCTATGCCACCAAAATGTGGAACACCTTGTGGTATCTGGTGGAACCACATTTCATTAATATCGCTTAATAATGTTAAACTATACATAGACTAAATTGTTTTAAACTAAAAGTGTTACTCTCGTCTCTCTCCTCATGAGAGGCTCAGGCTACAGGACGTGTTTGTGTAGACGCTCAGGCACCAGGTCACAGCTGGCACTATGCTAAATAAGCTATAGGCCTACTTTCATCTAGGAGCATTCAGACCAGAGGTCTCCTGTTGTGCTTCCTGTGACCTGTCCAGACAATTTGGTTTGGGTGTTAACGACTGTCTGTTTCAAATGTGTATTGGGATTTGGGACTGTATAAAACCCTACTCAAATGTTGAATCTGTAGTAGTGTGTCCTGCCGTCAGGCTGGGTGCATGCATGGCTCCGGCCATGCATCTGATGCTGTATTGAACTCTGAAAATAAAATGGAACTCCGGAATCTTCATTCATCTGTCTGCCTCCGCGTTTATCCTGAGTACTTTTGCCTAAGTATTAGAGGTTTGTTCATGGGCTTTATAGAGAGAAAAGCAGTCTCTCTTTGGAGTTTTTATACTTCAATTGGTGCGTCGTAACCGGTGTCTTTGATGCATTTTTTTGCGTCAGGCAGAAGAGAACCGGCGGGGCTTTTTGGATATTTCAGTCTAATTTTGGCGGTTGGTGGTTGGTTTGATTTTTTGGCGAAGCGGCGTTCAGTCTACAGCGGGAAGAAGTGGTCTTCTCTTCGGATGGGGAACAACAGCTCAAACGGTGCCCTCCGGATCTCCGATGTGGACCAGGAGGGAGAGGCCCTCCACAGCGCGTCGCCGGGGAACGTGCTTCTCTTCACGTCTCGGCGGGGAGCAGCGGATCTCCAACCCGAGGGGCGGCGATGCTCGGCGGCGATTCGAGGGGGATCCTTGGCTTCATCTACTCGGCGATCAGCGGTCGAAGGGAGGCGGAGGACCCGCTTCTTCGGCTCTGCTCTACTCGGCGGGGCGAGGCAGTTGCTCTGCGGGCTACGCAGTCTGCTTTGGGGGCCGACGCGGTTCTCATGGATTCGCTTTGTCAGTCATGTGTTGTGATTCATGACTGAAGGGAGGAGGAGGTGTGTAGAATTCATTTCGAAATGGACAAGAGGACAGTGTCAAACAGCGGCCGTGTAGTGTACAGTGTACTGATCACACATTATGCACGACACGGGCCGGAAAAAGACATCTCCGTGGCGGCGCGTCGAGGAACTGCAGCCTTGACTGCCCGTGCGTGGTGACTGATGGACAGAGAGGTTATAGGTATTGTTGTGAAAGTGATTTTTAATTGCATACTAGGCAAATTGGACAGCCGAGAAAAATATATTGCAGTGTAGTATAGGATGTTTTTTCGCTTTATAGTGGTGTCTAGTATTTAATGGGTTGCCTTAATCAATCAACATTTCAGATTAGATTTTAATAGAACACTAAAAGATTCTACTGATGCTGAACCGAAATTTAGTTATGTGTAAAGTATGTAATGAGAATTGCCTGAAGAAGTTATGTAACCTTGATTCCGTTTGTCTCTGTAACCATTTGAATTCTAATGTAATTGTTTGTTTGTCTTAGGCCTATCTGTTGTTTTTAATTTTATCTTTTCTTAGTGTCAAGGGAGGAGGTCCAAATGTGGTTCCTTTTATTTTGTGATAAACGTGTAGTACGTTTAGCAAGGGAGGAATGTGGTATCTGGTGGAACCACATTTCATTAATATCGCTTAATAATGTTAAACTATACATAGACTAAATTGTTTTAAACTCTCGTCTCTCTCCTCATGAGAGGCTCAGGCTACAGGACGTGTTTGTGTAGACGCTCAGGCACCAGGTCACAGCTGGCACTATGCTAAATAAGCTATAGGCCTACTTTCATCTAGGAGCATTCAGACCAGAGGTCTCCTGTTGTGCTTCCTGTGACCTGTCCAGACAATTTGGTTTGGGTGTTAACGACTGTCTGTTTCAAATGTGTATTGGGATTTGGGACTGTATAAAACCCTACTCAAATGTTGAATCTGTAGTAGTGTGTCCTGCCGTCAGGCTGGGTGCATGCATGGCTCCGGCCATGCATCTGATGCTGTATTGAACTCTGAAAATAAAATGGAACTCCGGAATCTTCATTCATCTGTCTGCCTCCGCGTTTATCCTGAGTACTTTTGCCTAAGTATTAGAGGTTTGTTCATGGGCTTTATAGAGAGAAAAGCAGTCTCTCTTTGGAGTTTTTATACTTCAACCTTACCAACAGTCATGGCATGGAAAGGAGTAGCATTTGAATCTCTTTCACCATGTAGTAAATGCTGCATTCGTGGTCTGGAGAAGGGCAGTTGTTTTACAGACGGGGTAAAAGGGCAGGGGCTCATGAAGCCTCCTTTGATGTCTACATGTGTGCACCATTTTGGGCGGGAACCCCTTTTGGTGTTAGCATTATGCTATGCTTTAGCTATTGAAAAATAGCAGATCTACAAACTCATAGCGCGCCACCGAGTGGCGCGCTACGAGCTTGTAGATCTGCTATTTTTGAAAAACCGAAGAACGCTTTTTCAGAAAACTGTCAGGATGTAGAAGAATTTTTTTAGAATCTGATCTCAGGTCAGAATGGGTTAAACCTGTGTGACGGTGACACAACAACGCTGGTTCAGATTGTGAACCTCTGAGTGGTGGCCGAAGAAGAGGACGGACGAAGGCCGCTTCATTGTCTCGTCCAGGCATGTAATGGACGAGGCAGGCTAATCATTACCTCTAGAGCACAGTGGGGACTCGTCATCACTTGAACTTCAATAGAAGAGGGATCTTTCACACCAACGAGTTTCCAGTTGCTCTCGGTGTGTGTGTGCGTGCGTGTGCGTGTGCGTGTGTGTGTGTGTGTGTGTGTGTGTGTGTGTGAGACAGTGAGAACCCTGCCAGTATAACAGACCTGGAGTTAATTAAAGGGCCCCGACGGCCGTGCTCTGAGCTCTGGAGTCTCTTCCTCCCACTCTGCCTTGAATGCTAAAACTCTTCTGTTTTTAGTAGCCAGACTTGTCGTGCACTCTTTTAAA
>NW_027638221.1:0-17500 GCF_951216825.1 Electrona antarctica
TGAGATCAAACTTTGATTTCCGTCTACTGTCCTCTTCAGAGTCCACTTCGGTTCTGAACACAACTCAGCTGGTACTTATAGTAAGGGCATTTTATCAGGTATTTGACCAATCTGGGAACTAAATCGTTACCAAGAAATTTCTTCACCAATGTGTTTCTAAAGGTGTCTAATAACATGTACTAAAAGTTTGAAATTCAACTCCCGTGGGAAATTGAGTTTATTAGCATAATATGTGACCCATACCCATAACATCCTATATAAGGCAAAAAAGTCCAAATTTCATCATTCTTTAAGTAGCATGTGACATATGAAACTAGGGGGTTTTCATGATTCTGAATCCATTCCAAGCATTAGTTTTGCACAAAAAACACTCCTTGGGCTAAATTAGGCCATATCCACTTGACCAAATGGGCTGACCTCATCACGTTTGTGAGGCCGTTTTCCTCCCAAGGAGTGTTTTTTGTGCAAAACTAATGCTTGGAATGGATTCAGAATCATGAAAACCCCCTAGTTTCATATGTCACATGCTACTTAAAGAATGATGAAATTTGGACTTTTTTTGCCTTATATAGGATGTTATGGGTATGGTCACATATTATGCTAATAAACTCAATTTCCCACGGGAGTTGAATTTCAAACTTTTAGTACATGTTATTAGACACCTTTAGAAACACATTGGTGAAGAAAATTTCTTGGTAACGATTTAGTTCCCAGATTTTCATAGATTTCTCTTACTATTAACACGAGGCCTGCCAGGAACACAGACCCGTAGAATAGCGTACGGTGCCACACCCGGAAAAGCCGTTTTAACAGCGATGTATTATTTAATGCATGTTTTAATACGATCCTATTAAAAGCTACCGTTCGTTAGCTCTGTTATGCTTCTGAGCCAATGGCCGCGGCCATTTTGAAGATGCGCGCGCATCCACTTACATTGCCTGCTCTGTTTTCAGACGGCTTTATCTCCAGAAGCGACATTGCAGGGGTCGCTTTGTCCCAGACAAGCGTTTTCAACGGCCTGTAGCAGGCGCTGTGATACTCGCGGTCCACTTTTTCCACCACCGACCGAGAGAACAAGCACCAGCTTCGTCAACACACACGGAATGGTTTCATAGTAAAATAAAAAAAAATAATAATCATCATTATGATATGATATGGTACTTTATTGTCAGTTTGCACTCACATTTGTGTTGCGACCCAGCGGCCTGGTATGCAACACATATGGGGCGACTGTGGCTCAAGAGGTAGAGCAGGTCGTCCCATGATCCATGGGTCGGCGGTTCGAATCCCGGCTCCTCCTGTCTACATGTCGAAGTGTCCTTGGGCAAAAGACACTGAACCCCAAATTGCTCCCGATGTGCTGGTTGGTACCTTGCATGGCTTCCGCCGCAATCAGTGTATGAATGTGTGTGTGAATGGGTGAATGTAATGCACAATCTATGTAAAGCGCCTTGGATAAAGGCGCTATATAAATGCACCATTTACCATTTACCAATTACCACATATACACACATTTGACACAACGCAGGACAAAAAAAGAAAATACAGTTACGTACTTGGAAACCTAAGGACAGAGAGCAATGTCCACAGCTCAGCAGTGGTGGAAAGTAACTGAGTACTTTTACTTAAGTACTGTACTTAAGTACAATTTTGAGGTATTTGTACTTTACTTGAGTATTTCCCAATTTCAAGTACTTTTACTTCTACTCCACTACATCTCGGAGCCAAAATGTGTACTTTTACTCCACTACAATTATTTGAAAACTTTAGTTACTATAGTTACTTTGGCGATTTTAATTTTGATTAGAAAACATACATTAACCACTTCAACCCTATACATTTCGGCCGTTTGAAAATAGCCGATCTACAAGCTCACAATGCGTCGCGTTGCGACGCATTGTGACTCTGAGCTTGTAGATCGGCTATTTTCAATAGAATTTGTACACATTTTGAACTTGTGAAATGGGACATTCTTCAATATGAGTACTTTTACTTTTAGTACTTTAAGTACATTTTGATGCCGATACGTTTGTACTTTTACTCAAGTACATTTTCAATTCCGTACTTTTACTTGTAACGAAGTAGTTCTAAATTTGCAGTATTGGTACTTTTACTTTATTGAGTACTTTTTCCACCACTGCAACTCAGTCTTGTTTCATGTCAATAAATAAATAAATATTGTGCCTTGACATGAAAAGGATTAACCCACTGCTACAACAGACTATCAGTGTCTGGTGGTCCCTAAGCCACTGCTACAACAGACTATCAGTGTCTGGTGGTCCCTAAGCCACTGCTACAACAGACTATCAGTGTCTGGTGGTCCCTAAGCCACTGCTACAACAGACTATCAGTGTCTGGTGGTCCCTAAGCCACTGCTACAACAGACTATCAGTGTCTGGTGGTCCCTAAGCCACTGCTACAACAGACTATCAGTGTCTGGTGGTCCCTAACCCACTGCTACAACAGACTATCAGTGTCTGGTGGTCCCTAAGCCACTGCTACAACAGACTATCAGTGTCTGGTGGTCCCTAAGCCACTGCTACAACAGACTATCAGTGTCTGGTGGTCCCTAAGCCACTGCTACAACAGACTATCAGTGTCTGGTGGTCCCTAACCCACTGCTACAACAGACTATCAGTGTCTGGTGGTCCCTAAGCCACTGCTACAACAGACTATCAGTGTCTGGTGGTCCCTAACCCACTGCTACAACAGACTATCAGTGTCTGGTGGTCCCTAAGCCACTGCTACAACAGACTATCAGTGTCTGGTGGTCCCTAAGCCACTGCTACAACAGACTATCAGTGTCTGGTGGTCCCTAACCCACTGCTACAACAGACTATCAGTGTCTGGTGGTCCCTAACCCACTGCTACAACAGACTATCAGTGTCTGGTGGTCCCTAAGCCACTGCTACAACAGACTATCAGTGTCTGGTGGTCCCTAACCCACTGCTACAACAGACTATCAGTGTCTGGTGGTCCCTAAGCCACTGCTACAACAGACTATCAGTGTCTGGTGGTCCCTAAGCCACTGCTACAACAGACTATCAGTGTCTGGTGGTCCCTAAGCCACTGCTACAACAGACTATCAGTGTCTGGTGGTCCCTAAGCCACTGCTACAACAGACTATCAGTGTCTGGTGGTCCCTAAGCCACTGCTACAACAGACTATCAGTGTCTGGTGGTCCCTAAGCCACTGCTACAACAGACTATCAGTGTCTGGTGGTCCCTAACCCACTGCTACAACAGACTATCAGTGTCTGGTGGTCCCTAAGCCACTGCTACAACAGACTATCAGTGTCTGGTGGTCCCTAAGCCACTGCTACAACAGACTATCAGTGTCTGGTGGTCCCTAAGCCACTGCTACAACAGACTATCAGTGTCTGGTGGTCCCTAACCCACTGCTACAACAGACTATCAGTGTCTGGTGGTCCCTAAGCCACTGCTACAACAGACTATCAGTGTCTGGTGGTCCCTAAGCCACTGCTACAACAGACTATCAGTGTCTGGTGGTCCCTAACCCACTGCTACAACAGACTATCAGTGTCTGGTGGTCCCTAACCCACTGCTACAACAGACTATCAGTGTCTGGTGGTCCCTAACCCACTGCTACAACAGACTATCAGTGTCTGGTGGTCCCTAAGCCACTGCTACAACAGACTATCAGTGTCTGGTGGTCCCTAACCCACTGCTACAACAGACTATCAGTGTCTGGTGGTCCCTAAGCCACTGCTACAACAGACTATCAGTGTCTGGTGGTCCCTAAGCCACTGCTACAACAGACTATCAGTGTCTGGTGGTCCCTAAGCCACTGCTACAACAGACTATCAGTGTCTGGTGGTCCCTAACCCACTGCTACAACAGACTATCAGTGTCTGGTGGTCCCTAAGCCACTGCTACAACAGACTATCAGTGTCTGGTGGTCCCTAAACCACTGCTACAACAGACTATCAGTGTCTGGTGGTCCCTAAGCCACTGCTACAACAGACTATCAGTGTCTGGTGGTCCCTAAGCCACTGCTACAACAGACTATCAGTGTCTGGTGGTCCCTAAGCCACTGCTACAACAGACTATCAGTGTCTGGTGGTCCCTAACCCACTGCTACAACAGACTATCAGTGTCTGGTGGTCCCTAAGCCACTGCTACAACAGACTATCAGTGTCTGGTGGTCCCTAAGCCACTGCTACAACAGACTATCAGTGTCTGGTGGTCCCTAAGCCACTGCTACAACAGACTATCAGTGTCTGGTGGTCCCTAAGCCACTGCTACAACAGACTATCAGTGTCTGGTGGTCCTGGAGTATAATGGCAGCTTGTCTGGAAGGAGTTTCATGATAACCTTTTGTAAGGGAGACATGGGCCGTTGTTGGATATTGTTTACAAGAGCTAGTTTAAAAGTTTAACAAACTCCGGGGAAGTTTCACAGTACGTCGAAAGAGGAAACGCCACTCGTGCCTACATCTTATTGGCCGTCTGACTAGCGCAACTCTAAACCATACGCATTTGCATAACGTTTAGCTTTTCTCAAAGAAATGTGGTCGCCAGGTCATGACGATATGTAACCAAATTTGACTGAGGGACTGTCGTTCTTTCGTGTCATGTGAAAGCAGTGAATCGTAGCTTCAAATTGACATATTGGTTGTTCAGTTTGACCCACCAGTTTTGGAGATATGGCTTATAGAGTAATGTCTTACAGAAAACAGCGAGTTGAGAAAACAGGCTTGAAAGGTTCACGTCTGTGGTCTCTAACATTACACCTAGCTACATGTTTAAGCATTTATTTCATATTTACATGTCTTCTGTGGTCTCTAGCATTACACCTAGCTACATGTTTAAGCATTTATTTCATATTTACATGTCGACACTTATTTCAGACATGCTCTAGTATGTGAAGAGTCTGCCTGTGCTATTAACTCATTTTGGAAGAAAAAAAAGAAAGGTTTTTCTCCTGGTGAAAAGCTGGAATTTGCGCGATGGCAGGCTCTGTCAAATCTGGTCACATATTGTCTTATCTGGCGGCGGTGGCTCAGGGCTAGAGTGGCCGGATGGTAACCGCAAGGTTGCCAGTTCCAACCCTGTGGGCTCCCCCAGAGTTAGTGTCGAAGTGTCCTTGATCAAGACACTGAACCCCTAATTGCTCCCGATGAGCAGGTTGGTGCCTTGCATGGTTTCCGCGGCCATCGGTGTGTGAATGTGTGTGTGAATGGGTGAATGTAATGCAGCATCTATGTAAAGCACCTTGGATAATATAAGGCGCTGTATAAATGCTCCATTTTATCCGTCTCATAACTCCAAGTCACTCAGTGGAGCCGCAGCTACCGTTGGAAATGAAGGGCCTTTTTGCTTGTTTACTCCCTTTTGGCGTGAGTGCATGAAGGGATAGTGTGTTCCAGAGCCAGGGTGGAGACAGGACAGGACTGGCAGAGAGACTATGAATCTGTTACATCATTCTCTCTCTCTCTCTCTCTCTCTCTCTCTCTCGGGCGTGCTTGTGTTGTGTTCAAGAATAGACAGATCATCATAATAAGCGTGTCTTTTTGAGACATGGTTAGATAACTGGCGCCGAATTGAGGTGGAAAGTTTAGATCGATTCCAAATTAATGACCCGAGGCTGACAGGGTGTCTCAAAGATGTCATGGTTTAAAAATATAGTTTAATATCCTTCGATATCCAATGTGGTCACACAGAGACAGACCTGGATTCCAAGTGCTGCTCCACCTAAAGACAATAGAGCGCCTGGTGTCACTCGCTCATCCCCTCGACTCCCCTGGTTCTAAAGTCCTGGCGTCACTCGCTCGTCCCCTCGACTCCCCTGGTTCTAAAGTCCTGACGTCACTCGCTCGTCCCCTCGATTCCCCTGGTTCTAAAGTCCTGACGTCACTCGCTCGTCCCTTCGATTCCCCTGGTTCTAAAGTCCTGGCGTCACTCGCTCGTCCCCTCGATTCCCCTGGTTCTAAAGTCCTGACGTCACTCGCTCGTCCCCTCGATTCCCCTGGTTCTAAAGTCCTGACGTCACTCGCTCGTCCCCTCGATTCCCCTGGTTCTAAAGTCCTGATGTCACTCGCTCATCCCCTCGATTCCCCTGGTTCTAAAGTCCTGATGTCACTCGCTCATCCCCTCGATTCCCCTGGTTCTAAAGTCCTGATGTCACTCGCTCATCCCCTCGATTCCCCTGGTTCTAAAGTCCTGGCGTCACTCGCTCATCCCCTCGATTCCCCTGGTTCTAAAGTCCTGGCGTCACTCGCTCATCCCCTCGATTCCCCTGGTTCTAAAGTCCTGATGTCACTCGCTCATCCCCTCGATTCCCCTGGTTCACAGAAGTAATTGCTCTATGGAGAACAACATGGTCACCTTAAGGTCACCTTAAAATCGTTTCATATAAGCGTCCAAAAATAAACAAGCTGTCTCGGCGTTATTGTCGGGGAGGTGTCTCTGTATCGTTTGAGACAGTCAGTCACTCATATTTATATGATAGTCTGTTTCTAGCGGAAATGTAACTTATTCAGCAGCAGTAACAATAGCGTTTTCTCTCAGTCAGTTGATTCTTCATATCCATATGAAACGGCCTGGATGACATGTTTATTTAACACAGTTCTTATATGAGGCGATCTAAAACCCCCCCTATGGGGATTACAATGCAAATATAAAGTACATGAACCCGTGGATTAACACAGTTCTTATATGAGGCTTATCTACCCCCCCCCCCCCCCCCCCCCCCCCATGGGGATTACAATGCAATTATAAAGTACATGAACCCGTGGATTAACACAGTTCTTATATGAGGCTTATCTACCCCCCCCCCCCCCCATGGGGATTACAATGCAATTATAAAGTACATGAACCCGTGGATTAACACAGTTCTTATATGAGGCTTATCTAACCCCCCCCCCCCCCCCCCCCCCCCCCCCCCCATGTAATGTAAACATGTTTGCCTTTGATGGCAATTGGATGATTTGAGGCATTTTGTTCCAAAAATGTGTTTTGCAAAAATCAACCTGTTGGTGGCGCTATAACAGGCCAATGTGAAAAGGGTGGGATATATTCATCAGCCCAGTAAGAAAATGTGTGAAAGATTTCACGTAAATTGCATGCTGTGTTCATGATTTGAGGCTTTTGTTCCAAACGGGGGAATCTTGCAAACTGTGAAAGCCAATTATAGGCAATTATGATGGAATATGAAATATCGGACAGATCCGACTTGAGCACATGACCATAGAGATACTGTGTAACGATTTGTGAGATTTTTGGACAGAATCTGGAGGAGTAATATCAAAAAATGTGTTTTACAAAAGTCGGCCTCCTGGTGGCGCTATAAAAGGCAGATGCGGAAAATGCAGGTCAAAGGTTTGTCCTTGGCCTCTAGGGAGTGTGCATGCAACGTTTCACGCAGATCGGTGCAGTTTTAGGTAAAACATGTGAAAAGCTGCCTCATGGTGGCGCTATAACAGGCCGTTCTGGAAAATGCGGGGCAGAGGTTCATCGTTGGCATCCAGGGAGTGTGTGTGCAAAGTTTGGCATCGACCGGGTTAACGGTGCCGGAGATTAGCTGTACACAGACGGACGGAAGGAAGGACGGACGGACGGACACACACACACACGGACGGACGGACACACACACACACACGGACGGAGTGCAAAACATACTCTCTCCCCATGCCTTCGGCCTGGTGGAGACAATAAAGTACATGAACCCGTGGATTTGCGGTAAATGGTGCTTCACATAAGCTCTGCATTTCCTCCCCCACTCCAGTGTTGTTTTTGGCAGCAGATTTTAGTTTTAGTCATATAGTCTCTTCAGTAGTTTTAGTCATATAGTCTCTTCAGTAGTTTTTGTCATATAGTCTCTTCAGTAGTTTTTGTCATATAGTCTCTTCAGTAGTTTTAGTCATATAGTCTCTTCAGTAGTTTTAGTCATATAGTCTCTTCAGTAGTTTTAGTCATATAGTCTCTTCAGTAGTTTTAGTCATATAGTCTCTTCAGTAGTTTTAGTCATATAGTCTCTTCAGTAGTTTTAGTCATATAGTCTCTTCAGTAGTTTTAGTCATATAGTCTCTTCAGTAGTTTTAGTCATATAGTCTCTTCAGTAGTTTCAGTCATATAGTCTCTTCAGTAGTTTCAGTCATATAGTCTCTTCAGTAGTTTCAGTCATATAGTCTCTTCAGTAGTTTCAGTCATATAGTCTCTTCAGTAGTTTTAGTCATATAGTCTCTTCAGTAGTTTTAGTCATATAGTCTCTTCAGTAGTTTTAGTCATATAGTCTCTTCAGTAGTTTTAGTCATATAGTCTCTTCAGTAGTTTTAGTCATATAGTCTCTTCAGTAGTTTTAGTCATATAGTCTCTTCAGTAGTTTTAGTCATATAGTCTCTTCAGTAGTTTTAGTCATATAGTCTCTTCAGTAGTTTTAGTCATATAGTCTCTTCAGTAGTTTTAGTCATATAGTCTCTTCAGTAGTTTTAGTCATATAGTCTCTTCAGTAGTTTTAGTCATATAGTCTCTTCAGTAGTTTTAGTCATATAGTCTCTTCAGTAGTTTTAGTCATATAGTCTCTTCAGTAGTTTTAGTCATATAGTCTCTTCAGTAGTTTTAGTCATATAGTCTCTTCAGTAGTTTCAGTCATATAGTCTCTTCAGTAGTTTCAGTCATATAGTCTCTTCAGTAGTTTCAGTCATATAGTCTCTTCAGTAGTTTCAGTCATATAGTCTCTTCAGTAGTTTTAGTCATATAGTCTCTTCAGTAGTTTTAGTCATATAGTCTCTTCAGTAGTTTTAGTCATATAGTCTCTTCAGTAGTTTTAGTCATATAGTCTCTTCAGTAGTTTTAGTCATATAGTCTCTTCAGTAGTTTTAGTCATATAGTCTCTTCAGTAGTTTTAGTCATATAGTCTCTTCAGTAGTTTTAGTCATATAGTCTCTTCAGTAGTTTTAGTCATATAGTCTCTTCAGTAGTTTTAGTCATATAGTCTCTTCAGTAGTTTTAGTCATATAGTCTCTTCAGTAGTTTTAGTCATATAGTCTCTTCAGTAGTTTTAGTCATATAGTCTCTTCAGTAGTTTTAGTCATATAGTCTCTTCAGTAGTTTTAGTCATATAGTCTCTTCAGTAGTTTTAGTCATATAGTCTCTTCAGTAGTTTTAGTCATATAGTCTCTTCAGTAGTTTTAGTCATATAGTCTCTTCAGTAGTTTTAGTCATATAGTCTCTTCAGTAGTTTTAGTCATATAGTCTCTTCAGTAGTTTTAGTCATATAGTCTCTTCAGTAGTTTTAGTCATATAGTCTCTTCAGTAGTTTTAGTCATATAGTCTCTTCAGTAGTTTTAGTCATATAGTCTCTTCAGTAGTTTTAGTCATATAGTCTCTTCAGTAGTTTCAGTCATATAGTCTCTTCAGTAGTTTTAGTCATATAGTCTCTTCAGTAGTTTCAGTCATATAGTCTCTTCAGTAGTTTCAGTCATATAGTCTCTTCAGTAGTTTCAGTCATATAGTCTCTTCAGTAGTTTCAGTCATATAGTCTCTTCAGTAGTTTTAGTCATATAGTCTCTTCAGTAGTTTTAGTCATATAGTCTCTTCAGTAGTTTCAGTCATATAGTCTCTTCAGTAGTTTCAGTCATATAGTCTCTTCAGTAGTTTCAGTCATATAGTCTCTTCAGTAGTTTTAGTCATATAGTCTCTTCAGTAGTTTCAGTCATATAGTCTCTTCAGTAGTTTTAGTCATATAGTCTCTTCAGTAGTTTTAGTCATATAGTCTCTTCAGTAGTTTTAGTCATATAGTCTCTTCAGTAGTTTCAGTCATATAGTCTCTTCAGTAGTTTTAGTCATATAGTCTCTTCAGTAGTTTCAGTCATATAGTCTCTTCAGTAGTTTTAGTCATATAGTCTCTTCAGTAGTTTTAGTCATATAGTCTCTTCAGTAGTTTTAGTCATATAGTCTCTTCAGTAGTTTTAGTCATTATAGTCTCTTCAGTAGTTTTAGTCATATAGTCTCTTCAGTAGTTTTAGTCATATAGTCTCTTCAGTAGTTTTAGTCATATAGTCTCTTCAGTAGTTTTAGTCATATAGTCTCTTCAGTAGTTTTAGTCATATAGTCTCTTCAGTAGTTTTAGTCATATAGTCTCTTCAGTAGTTTTAGTCATATAGTCTCTTCAGTAGTTTTAGTCATATAGTCTCTTCAGTAGTTTTAGTCATATAGTCTCTTCAGTAGTTTTAGTCATATAGTCTCTTCAGTAGTTTTAGTCATATAGTCTCTTCAGTAGTTTTAGTCATATAGTCTCTTCAGTAGTTTTAGTCATATAGTCTCTTCAGTAGTTTTAGTCATATAGTCTCTTCAGTAGTTTTAGTCATATAGTCTCTTCAGTAGTTTCAGTCATATAGTCTCTTCAGTAGTTTTAGTCATATAGTCTCTTCAGTAGTTTCAGTCATATAGTCTCTTCAGTAGTTTCAGTCATATAGTCTCTTCAGTAGTTTCAGTCATATAGTCTCTTCAGTAGTTTCAGTCATATAGTCTCTTCAGTAGTTTTAGTCATATAGTCTCTTCAGTAGTTTTAGTCATATAGTCTCTTCAGTAGTTTTAGTCATATAGTCTCTTCAGTAGTTTTAGTCATATAGTCTCTTCAGTAGTTTTAGTCATATAGTCTCTTCAGTAGTTTCAGTCATATAGTCTCTTCAGTAGTTTCAGTCATATAGTCTCTTCAGTAGTTTTAGTCATATAGTCTCTTCAGTAGTTTCAGTCATATAGTCTCTTCAGTAGTTTTAGTCATATAGTCTCTTCAGTAGTTTTAGTCATATAGTCTCTTCAGTAGTTTTAGTCATATAGTCTCTTCAGTAGTTTTAGTCATTATAGTCTCTTCAGTAGTTTTAGTCATATAGTCTCTTCAGTAGTTTTAGTCATATAGTCTCTTCAGTAGTTTTAGTCATATAGTCTCTTCAGTAGTTTTAGTCATATAGTCTCTTCAGTAGTTTTAGTCATATAGTCTCTTCAGTAGTTTTAGTCATATAGTCTCTTCAGTAGTTTTAGTCATATAGTCTCTTCAGTAGTTTTAGTCATATAGTCTCTTCAGTAGTTTTAGTCATATAGTCTCTTCAGTAGTTTTAGTCATATAGTCTCTTCAGTAGTTTTAGTCATATAGTCTCTTCAGTAGTTTTAGTCATATAGTCTCTTCAGTAGTTTCAGTCATATAGTCTCTTCAGTAGTTTTAGTCATATAGTCTCTTCAGTAGTTTTAGTCATATAGTCTCTTCAGTAGTTTTAATTTGGTTTCAGTCACATTTTAGTCACCCGGAATGTTTTAGTGTCAGTCTAGTTTTAGTCGACTAAATATCATAAGGTTTTTGTCGACTAAATCTGCAGGTGATTTAGTCGACTAAAATGTATTTTGCCGGGCCTTGATGCCGTCAAAATGACTGATTTTACATTTGCTGAAAAATAGCCGATCTACAAGCTCACAACGCGTCGCAGCGCGACGCGTTGTGAGCTTGTAGGTCTGCTATTTTCAGCATGCAACCAAGTGCCTACGGGATCTCTTGTCCACTAGTCCTGACATTTTAGTCTAGTTTTTATCTGTTGAATGAAAATTGTCAGTATATTTTCTTAGTTGTAGTTTTAGTCACCATAGCTTATTTTTCATTAAGGTAGTCGACGAACATTTTTCGTCTTTGTTTTAGTCGACGAAAACAACACTGCCCCACTCCAGTGTCTTTACATAGACCAGGGGTGGGCAACTGGCGGCCCGGGGGCCACATGCGGCCCCCACCTTCACTTAATGTGGCCCTCAGGTTAATGTCAGAATACTGATATAGTATTGGTTTCAGCTGTTCCATTGGTTTCAATTCCACAACATGCAAACATGACCCACTGTAATTAGTCTAAATTAGTAGCTCATTGCTCAACACAAGTATAATTAAAGGCATTTGAAATTACATAAAAATGTTAATTTTCAGGATTCCAATTAAAAAATAACAAAAAATAATGCAATATTTCATAGCAAAAATAGACGATCTACTGTAGATCGGCTGTGTTTGCTATGACAGTAATATATGGTCCTATAGAGCGTCGCAGTCCCGCCCCCTACCATGGACCAGGAAATTATTCTCCGTTCATTTTCCTCATAGACATTTCAGAAAGTATTTATTTAAAGACGTTTACGCCGCGGACAAAGCCAACTCGAGTCGTGACAAATCATGACAACAAACACATTTTTTGGGCCGAGCAAATAATTAGAAAGAAGAAAAAAACGGCAGGTTACAACACTTTTTTTGTTGTTTTTCTTCTTTGTAATTATTTGTTTGGTCCAAAATATTGTTTGTGTTGTCATGAGTTGTCACGACTCGAGTTGGCTTTGTCCGCGGCGTAACCGTCTTTAAATAAATACTTTTTGAAATGTCTATGGGAAAAATGCATTGGGATTCATTTCCTGGTCCATGGTAGGGGGCGGGACTGCGACGCTCTATAGGGAGTGAGTGTGGAAATATAGTGGCTCTCTCCATCGTCAAAGTTGCCCACCCCTGACATAGACCGTGCGTTTCCTCCCCCACCCCAGTGTCCCGCTCTCAGCTGTCCTCCGGGGGGCGCCAGGCGGTGCTGACGGAGAACGTGACGGGGATGTCGGAGGGCTCCAGGCTGCTGCAGCAGACCCTGCAGGGCGAGGCCTCCACGCAGGCCGACCTCCTGGAGAACATCTGGAAGCTGGAGAACCTCTTCCACAACCACAGTGACTGGCTGCAGAGGCTGGAGCTCCTCATCAAGGTTTGATTGATTGATTGATTGATTGATTGAAGTATTTATTAAGTTTGCAGAATTACAGTACATGTCAAGCACAACTCAATACAAGAACTGTCAACTGTGAGTGGACGACCAATAAAGCACTACACTTGTTGTGATGAATTGAACAAGGTGGACCCTCTTGTAAACATTGATTGATTGATTGATTGATTAATTGATTGATTGATTGATTGATTGAAATATTTATTAACCCATTTTGACCTGACGTAAAAAAAATAAAAATAAAAAGTCTTCTGAAAGAATATATATTCAAAGATTTGTTGCCGCATCTTTACGGTTTTTCAAAAATACCAGACCTACAAGCTCGTAGCGCGCCACTCGGTGGCGCGCTACGAGCTTGTAGATCTGCTATTTTTCAATAGCTAAATTATAACATAATGTTTAAAACACCAAAAGGGGTTCCCGCCCAAAATGGGTTAACAGTTTGCAGAATTACAGTACATTGTCAAGCACAACTCAATACAAGAACTGTCAACTGTGAGTGGACGACCCAATAAAGCATTACACTTGTTGTGATGAATTGAACAAGGTGGACCCTCTTGTAAACATTTAGAGACATACAAATAGGCTATACACTTCTATATAGCCAAAAAAGAGGAAATCATCATCATAAAGCGGCACCGAGTGCTGCGCTACGAGCTTGTAGGTCTGCTATTTTTGAATAGTCTTAACTCACATCTTTGCTTCTGGGGGGTTGTTCCCCTGGAACAACATATATGGGGTCCGCGGCCAATTACATAATTATATCTTTGAGGACCACTGACATAGAAACATGGGCTTTGAGAACCACTGACATAGAAACATGGGCTTTGAGAACCACTGACATAGAAACATGGGCTTCGAGAACCACTGACATAGAAACATGGGCTTTGAGAACACTGACATAGAAACATGGGCCTTGAGAACCACTGACATAGAAACATGGGCTTTGAGAACCACTGACATAGAAACATGGGCTTCGAGAACCACTGACATAGAAACATGGGCTTTGAGAACACTGACATAGAAACATGGGCCTTGAGAACCACTGACATAGAAACATGGGCTTTGAGAACCACTGACATAGAAACATGGGCTTTGAGAACCACTGACATAGAAACATGGGCTTTGAGAACACTGACATAGAAACATGGGCTTTGAGAACCACTGACATAGAAACATGGGCTTTGAGAACCACTGACATAGAAACATGGGCTTTGAGAACCACTGACATAGAAACATGGGCTTTGAGAACCACTGACATAGAAACATGGGCTTTGAGAACCACTGACATAGAAACATGGGCTTTGAGAACACTGACATAGAAACATGGGCTTTGAGAACCACTGACATAGAAACATGGGCTTTGAGAACCACTGACATAGAAACATAGGCTTTGAGAACCACTGACATAGAAACATGGGCTTTGAGAACCACTGACATAGAAACATAGGCTTTGAGAACCACTGACATAGAAACATGGGCTTTGAGAACACTGACATAGAAACATGGGCTTTGAGAACCACTGACATAGAAACATGGGCTTTGAGAACACTGACATAGAAACATGGGCTTTGAGAACCACTGACATAGAAACATGGGCTTTGAGAACCACTGACATAGAAACATGGGCTTTGAGAACCACTGACATAGAAACATGGGCTTTGAGAACCACTGACATAGAAACATGGGCTTTGAGAACCACTGACATAGAAACATGGGTTTTGAGAACCACTGACATAGAAACATGGGCTTTGAGAACCACTGACATAGAAACATGGGCTTTGAGAAACACTGACATAGAAACATGGGCTTTGAGAACCACTGACATAGAAACATGGGCTTTGAGAACCACTGACATAGAAACATGGGCTTTGAGAACACTGACATAGAAACATGGGCTTTGAGAACCACTGACATAGAAACATGGGCTTCGAGAACCACTGACATAGAAACATGGGCTTTGAGAACACTGACATAGAAACATGGGCTTTGAGAACCACTGACATAGAAACATGGGCTTTGAGAACCACTGACATAGAAACATGGGCTTTGAGAACCACTGACATAGAAACATGGGCTTTTAAGAAAACTGTTAGCATTTAGAAGGCATTTGTAGAATCGTTCTCAGGTCTAAACGGGTTAAGTACAATACTTGAGTAAATGTACTTAACAGGTTCAGGGCCCAGGACGGAGATGTCCGTCCGGGTACTTAGTACGGTCTAATGCCCTAGACGGAGATTGATAAAAACGCGATCTAAATCATCCCGCCTAATTATAAAAAAAAATGTTATGTGTTAGACTGTCCAGTCGCTAGTCTCGTTAGATTTACTTACCTCCCTCCCGTGGTGTGGCTATTGTTAGCTATTGTTAGCTGCTACACACACATTCACAACAACATCCGGTCCGTCCGTAAAAGTGCTCCGGGCGCTATAAACGATGGGCACATTTTATTAATGGATTAAATAACCCCAGGCAATACATGTGTTAATTACTTACCCCCCACAGAGCCTGGAGATGGAGCTGAGGAGCCTCCAGTCTCGTAACCTGCAGTCTGAGGGCTACCTGGTGCAGCTGGACGACCGGCTGTCCTCTCTGAGCACCTCCGCCTACAGGAACCTGTCAGGCCTGGGCGCGGAGGTGTCTCGGACCTCCGCCTGGCTCCGCGACCAGGACCTCCTGCTCAGGTGAATACCGGACCGGGTTAATTACAGTCACCCTTGATTTAGCTTTTTCTTTCATTAGTCTTGAGATGGTCATGGATGTATTATAAATAAACCCGATACTAAAATGCTAAATGGTAAATGGTGCATTTATATAGCACTATTATCCAAGGTGCTTTACAGAGATTGTGCATTACATTAACCCATTCATACACCGATGGCAGCGGAAACATGTCTGTCTGTCCGTCTGTCCGTCCGTCTGTCTGTATGTCTGTGGCCAACATATCTTTAGAAGTAATGGTGGGATCTCCATGGACTCTGCACTCCAAAGAGAACCAAAACCTATTGATGTTGATGACCCCCATGACCTCTCCTCTAGCGCATAGTTCTATGTGTCACCATTAAAAAATCATCAAGCTCTACTGTCTCGTCCTCCGTCCCCCATGCTCTACTGTCTCGTCCTCCGTCCCCCATGCTCTACTGTCTCGTCCTCCCTCCCCATGCTCTACTGTCTCGTCCTCCGTCCCCCATGCTCTACTGTCTCGTCCTCCCTCCCCATGCTCTACTGTCTCGTCCTCCCTCCCCCATGCTCTACTGTCTCGTCCTCCCTCCCCCATGCTCTACTGTCTCGTCCTCCGTCCCCCATGCTCTACTGTCTCGTCCTCCGTCCCCCATGCTCTACTGTCTCGTCCTCCGTCCCCCATGCTCTACTGTCTCGTCCTCCGTCCCCCATGCTCTACTGTCTCGTCCTCCGTCCCCCATGCTCTACTGTCTCGTCCTCCCTCCCCATGCTCTACTGTCTCGTCCTCCGTCCCCCATGCTCTACTGTCTCGTCCTCCCTCCCCATGCTCTACTGTCTCGTCCTCCGTCCCCCATGCTCTACTGTCTCGTCCTCCGTCCCCCATGCTCTACTGTCTCGTCCTCCGTCCCCCATGCTCTACTGTCTCGTCCTCCCTCCCCATGCTCTACTGTCTCGTCCTCCCTCCCCATGCTCTACTGTCTCGTCCTCCCTCCCCATGCTCTACTGTCTCGTCCTCCGTCCCCCATGCTCTACTGTCTCGTCCTCCGTCCCCCATGCTCTACTGTCTCGTCCTCCGTCCCCCATGCTCTACTGTCTCGTCCTCCGTCCCAGGGAAACCTCGGGCCAGATGGGCGGGCTCAGGGAGAAGCTGGAGGAGGTCAATTGGACAGTGGGTGCTGTCAATCACACCTTCAGCAGTGACATCAGCGTGCACCACTTGAAGATCCAGGATCTCCAGGTCAGAGCATGCTCAGAAACCTCATAATGTGTGTACCCATCTTTCATATTCATCATAATCACATCTAGTAGGAGAAGGCTCTAAGGCAGTGGTATGTGGTATGTCTCACATCTAGTAGGAGAAGGCTCTAAGGCAGTGGTATGTGGTATGTCTCACCCGCACACTGAGTATCTGCTGGGCACAAGAGTCTTGTCTTATTAATGAAGCAACGTTTCGGTCACTAGGGACCTTCCTCAGGCATCATTATTGCTTTCATTGATGTCCACTGGCCTACGCACCTGTGCATACGCCTGATTGCTAGGTGTGCGATAGTTTTCTCCTACATGTGGTTATGTCTCAAAATCAAATGATTGGATGGGGAGCAAACAAAACGTGATGGGGACATCCTCCCTATAACGACGTACTACTGTCTGTATTCCTTCATGGTCACCCAGATCCAGATCAGCAACATCACGGAGGACACCTCCAGCCTCTGGGTGACCCACGTCCACACGGAGGCCCAGCTCAGGAACGAGATGGAGATCCTCAACACCATCACCGAGGACCTCCGCCTCAAGGACTGGGAGCACTCCACGGCCCTGAAGAACGTCACCGTCATGGAGGGTACGTCGCTACAACTACACTTTGGTTTAACCCATTCTGGGCGGGGAAACCCCTTTTGGTGTTTTAAAGCATTATGTTATACTTTAGCTATTGAAAAATAGCAGATCTACAAGATCATAGCGCGGCACCGAGTGCCGCGCTACGAGCTTGTAGGTCTGCTATTTCTTTTAAATCGTGAAAATGTGGTGCGAATCTTTGAATATATATTATTTTATATTAACGTTTTTAACT
>NW_027638220.1:0-5000 GCF_951216825.1 Electrona antarctica
CTCTAGACGGGCCTGTTGACTGACACCTGTCCATTTAAACTCTAGACGGGCCTGTTGACTGACACCTGTCCATTTAAACTCTAGACGGGCCTGTTGACTGATACCTGTCCATTTAAACTCTAGACGGGCCTGTTGACTGATACCTGTCCATTTAAACTCTAGACGGGCCTGTTGACTGATACCTGTCCATTTAAACTCTAGACGGGCCTGTTGACTGACACCTGTCCATTTAAACTCTAGACGGGCCTGTTGACTGATACCTGTCCATTTAAACTCTAGACGGGCCTGTTGACTGATACCTGTCCATTTAAACTCTAGACGGGCCTGTTGACTGATACCTGTCCATTTAAACTCTAGACGGGCCTGTTGACTGATACCTGTCCATTTAAACTCTAGACGGGCCTGTTGACTGATACCTGTCCATTTAAACTCTAGACGGGCCTGCCCCAAAGTTATTAGTGCAGCCGCTACCGGCAAACACTGTACACTCAAGACACTGCCCCCGTTGCCACCCTTAGATCTCCATATATGGAGCTGACCTGTTCTGACATTCCATATGTTGATCTGACCTCATCAAAACCTGTGCACTCAAGACACGCTCCATATATGACCAGTGCACGCGACCTCGCAACCTCGCCCTTTATTAGGTTCCATTGTGCGTGAGAGAGTGACTGGCAAGGCATATCACTTCACACACTAGCCCTGTTCTGAATGGGAAATATAAGTTGCTACCTTCAAAAGAGATAATAAATTAATCTGGCCAAGGACTGTGTGTGTGTGTGTGTGTGTGTGTGTGTGTTGTGTGTGTGTGTGTGTGTGTGCGTGCGTGCGTGCGTGCGTGCGTGCGTGCGTGCGTGCGTGCGTGCGTTCAATTAGTTACGTTTTATTATGGCTGCTGTGTTACAAGACACATTTCAGTAAAAGCTAATAATAAATAAATATATTGTATTGTATTACACAGCTTGGTTGAATGCTTGATTCTGATTGGTCAATCACAGAATTCAGTTGTGTTTTATTACTGAATAATGACTATATATATATACTATAACAGACCGATGTATAATCAAAGGTTCGGAGCACCTGCTGCGCCCCGCTTTATTTACTGTTGTAATGGCGGGGCTCCACTGGACGCATGTGACACGTGTGACGCGGGTCAAAAAACGAACCGGGGCAATTTTAAAGCAGTCACCGAACGCAACGCAGCGCAGCGCAGTGCATCGTAGGCAGTGGAGCCACCCTTCATTGATTAAAAAGTGAACATTCCCTGACGGTGACGGAGACGCAACGCTGACGCGTCCAGTGGAGCCCCGGCGTAACATGGAAACAGTTAATCACCTTTCAGGTGATTTATCTATCAACAAGGACCACTCAGCCATACATTATCCCTCACGTATCATACGTCTGTACTCACATGTTTTAATAATACAGTAATATATTGTATCGTATGTCTGTACTCACATGTTTTAAGAAGTAGAGGTGAATATTCTTCTTCTTGATCCAACCTGTAGGATATGAAACACACATTAATATGACAAATGTACACACTAACACACACAGTAACACATGTATTAAAACACACACACACACACACACACACACACACACACACACACACACACACACACACACACACACACACACACACACACACACACACACACACACACACACACACACACACACACACACACAGCTGGCGCTTTGGCATGGGGGGTAAGATCTTAATTTCCGGGCCTGTTAAGAACTCTAGTTTTCGCCGGCTGCCGGGCGCGGCTGCACTAATAACTTTGGGGCAGGCCCGTCTAGTTGCCCGTCTAGTTGCTGGCCAATACTGATGACATCAGGGATCTCCATATATGGGCTTAATATTGATGACATCACGTGATGTCACCAGGTATGACCATTATATGGGATGTGACTGACTGACGGGAAATGCACAATTTCATAGTTAACTGCAACAAATCCACATGTATTGAACTCTGTTGTGTCCACTGGAAATATACATCTTTTTACATTGTTCAAATTAACATTATTCCATAAAGTTTACTGCAAGAGGGTTTGGTCAATCTAGAGAAGTGACGCCTCATTTTGTAAAAATGAAATACTAATAAAATAAAACAATTGAACAAAATGGGTTTAGGTTGTCTCTCGCAAATCATTTCAGCATGGAAGGACTTCGCACATCTACTCACTTGAGAGTAGCCAGTCCAACAGAGAGCAGCTGCTCTCCTCCTGAGGCCCCGGGTTGGTTGAAGCTCATGTCGAGCTCTTTCATGTGGGAGAGGTTGGAACGCAGAGCTGAGGCCAGGCAAGAAAAGCCTTCCTCTGAGACCAGACAGTGGGACAACCTGCAGAGAAACAAACAGTTTAACTAATTGCTTCTGATATTCACGTAGAGATTCACACAGAGAGAAAACACCATTTTTACCTCAGAATCTCCAGTGTGCAGTTTGGGCTCTTCAGACCAACGGACAGTTGAATTATTCCATGATTCCTTAAGCCATTTGAAGATAGATCCAACTCTGTCAGACTAGAGGAGTTGGAACTGATATGTGAGGATAACTCCTTACAGCATTTCTCTGTGAGGTCAGTTTGTCTCAACCTGGGTTGGAAAAAAGGTTAGACAGACAGACATGTGGACAGGTTAAAAATGTAGGCATTTATCAGACGCTCTTAATCCAGAGTGATTTTGAGTAAGCAAGAACAACACATGGCAATACATCACATACATACAAATAGTCATCAGGAATCACAAGTAAGCTAAGAACCTAACATCCATCAAGATATGTAGAATATCTTTAGAGTGCTATGTCTACAGAAAATGCTATCTAAGTTACATAAGTTGAGCCTTTGCATACGCCTGCAAGGTCATCAAGTCTAGGGAAAGTGCTACGGCAAGTTAACATAGTATTTAATACTATGCCCAAAGAAGAAGATAAAAAGAAAAACAACATATCGACAACCAATCTTTTTAGTGAACAACTAGATAAAATGCCCCTCTGGGCACAGGTCTCCACCAGGCCAGGTCAGGTTGTGGCCTCCTGGTGGCGCTATAATAGGACAGGTCTCCACCAGGCCAGGTCAGGTTGTGGCCTCCTGGTGGCGCTATAATAGGACAGGTCTCCACCAGGCCAGGTCAGGTTGTGGCCTCCTGGTGGGGCTATAATAGGACAGGTCTCCACCAGGCCAGGTCAGGTTGTGGCCTCCTGGTGGCGCTATAATAGGACAGGTCTCCACCAGGCCAGGTCAGGTTGTGGCCTCCTGGTGGCGCTATAATAGGCCAATGTGAAAAGGGTGGGATATATTCCTCAGGCTAGTAGGAAAGTCTGTGAAATATTTCACGTAAATTGCACGCTGCGTTCATGATTTGAGGATTTTTGTTGAAAATGGGCCAATCCTGCAAACTTTGAAAGCTAATGTTGGCCAATTAGGATGGAATATGAAATATCGGACAGATATCGTCTTGAACACATGACTATAGAGATACTGTGTAACGATTTGCAGGATGTTTGGACAGAATCTGGAGGAGTAATATCTACAAATGTGTTTTTCAAAAGTCGTCCTCCAGGTGGCGCTATAACAGGCCGTTCTGGAACATTTGGGGCAGAGGTTCATCGCGTTAACGGTGCCGGAGATTAGCTGGTAACGGACGCACGCACGCCTTCGGCCTGGTGGAGACAATTAGTGGAATTACTGTGATTTTCTTCTACTAATTAAGGTTACTAAGGTAGGGGGGGGGTTACTTATCCATTAATGAAACAGAAGTTAATCACAGTGACAAGAACAATCATCATCACATTTCTATAGTTATAGAATAATGGAACTCAGCATCACCGCCCACAATCGTCACAATTGAATTGCCCGGGGTTATTTAACCCATTACATTAATGCGCCCATTCGATTTATAAACACGGACCCCTTTTCCGGACGGACCGGCGGAAGTTGTTGATGTGTGTGTAGCAGCTAACAATAGCCACACCACTCTAGAGTCGATCGACAACAACGGGAGACAAGAATAAATCTATCGAGACTAGCGAATGGGCCACAGGGGCGCCGTCTAACACAGGATCTTTTTTCATTAAAAAAACGGGATAATTTAGATCGCGAGTTATGAACGTTTTAAGATTTTCGTTTATCAGCTAAACAGAGAGGTTTTTCGAGGACGTCTCACACTTGCGCGTCACCGAGGATTGCCCAGGAGGCGCGCCTGGGCTATATGCGAGCCATGCGATCCGTTCTCATATCAATAATCTTCGTCTTTTGGACAATACTTCGTCCTGGGCAACGGGCGTTACTAATAGAAAGGACAAAGTACTTCGTCCTGGGCGATGGGAGTGTTAACTGATCAAACCTGAGTATCTTCAGTCTGCATTGTTGACTCTCAAGTCCAGGAAGTAGCTTCGCCATCCCTGCGTCGGTCAAGCTGTTGTAGCTCAAGTCCAGTTCCTGAAGACTAGAGCTGGAACAGAGAACTGAGGCCAGATGTTCACAGCAGCTCTCTGAGAGGCCACAGCCACTCAGCCTGAATGGAGATAACACACACACACACACACACACACACACACACACACACACACACACACACACACACACACACACACACACACACACACACACACACACCTCTCCAATATGGCACAGTGTATGTATCATCTATATGGCAAAGCGCTGATTATCAAAACATAAAACTATAATAGTAAATACTAAACAGTGTGTCCGTCGCACACTGGTACACAGACCAGAAAAGAGAACACAACAGGAGAGGGGGCATCATTGGCACACAGCGCCAGCAGCAGCAGTGCAGCAGCACAGAGCAGCACAGCGGCCCGAGAAGTACACAATACAAAATATAACATTAACACTAGTGGCAGTCAGCCCGACCTTCAGAACACAATATAGAAGACACAGGTCTATATATTATCATCACAGCAGCCAGCAGCAGTTTGGCACATCATCAGAATACAATCTGCATTACCTTCCACGTGAACCTTCTCCTCCTC